>NC_053494.1:10114258-10209258 GCF_905171775.1 Rana temporaria
TGTCGCAGTACCGGAAAAAAAATCGCTGTTTGCCGCCATTACTGGTAAAAAAAAAAATGCCATAAAACTACCCCCTATTTTGTAAAAGCTATAACTTTTGCGCAAACCAATCAATTAACGCTTATTGCGATTTTTTTTTTTAACGAAAAATAGGTAGAAGAATATGTATCGGCCTAAACTGAGGATTTTTTTTTTTTATATATTTTTGGGGGATATTTATTATAGCAAAAAGTAAAAAATATTAATTTTTTTCAAAATTGTCGCTCTATTTTTGTTTATTGCGCAAAAACTAAAAACCGCAGAGGTGATCAAATACCACCAAAAGAAAGCTCTATTTGTGGGAATTTTATTTGGGAGTCACGTTGCATGACCGCGCAATTGTCAGTTAAAGCGACGCAGTGCCGAATCGCAAAAAGTGCTCTGGTCTTCGACCAGCAATATGGTCCGGGGGTTAAGTGGTTAAAAACATGCTCTATTTTTTCACAACGTTTTTAACGTTGTTGTTTTTCAGGTTGTAAAAAATGGTCGTGTGTGGGCTTTAACGACGTGAAAAATCCGCGCATGCTCAGAAGCAAGTTATGAGATGGGAGCGGTCGTTCTGGTAAAACTAGCATTCGTAATGGAGTAAGCACATTCGTCACGCTGTAACAGACAGAAAAGCGCGAATCGTCTTTTACTAACACAAAATCAGCTAAAGCAACCCAAAGGGTGGCGCCATCCGCATGGAACTTCCCCTTTATAGTGCCATTGTACGTGTTGTACGTCATCGCGCTTTGCTAGAGCATTTTTTTTCACGATCGTGTGTAGACAAGGCCGTTTTAATGATCGGGTTGAAAAAAACGTTGTGAGGTGATGGTGGCACTGTGGCAGGAGGTGATGGTGGCAGGAGGTGGGGGTGGTGTTTTAACATACAATTATAAAAAAAAAAAAAAGAAAAGTAATTTTAGGTTTCGCCCTGACATTTTTTTTTATTTTGGTTTCGTTTCGGTTCTGAAATTTTCATTTCGGTGCACCTCTAGTTTTAACCCTATTGTTTCTAATAATCGCATATTAGCAGCGTTTTCCCTATTTCCTTGAATGTGTAGCGTTCAGCGGGCTCTAGTGAATGGATAGGCTGCATTCTCAGTGATGTCACCGCTCTCTAGTGAAGGGATAGGCTGCATTCTCAGTGATGTCACGGGTCTCTAGTGAATGGATAGGCTGCATTCTCAGTGATGTCACCGCTCTCTAGTGAATGGATAGCCTGCATTCTCAGTGATGTCACCGCTCTCTAGTGATTGGATAGGCTGCATTCTCAGTGATGTCACCGCTCTCTAGTGAATGGATAGCCTGCATTCTCAGTGATGTCACCGCTCTCTAGTGAATGGATAGCCTGCATTCTCAGTGATGTCACCGGTCTCTAGTGAATGGATAGGCTGCATTCTCAGTGATGTCACCGCTCTCTAGTGAATGGATAGCCTGCATTCTCAGTGATGTCACCGGTCTCTAGTGATTGGATAGGCTGCATTCTCAATGATGTCACCGGTCTCTAGTGAATGGATAGGCTGCATTCTCAATGATGTCACCGGTCTCTAGTGAATGGGTAGGCTGCATTCTCAGTGATGTCACTGCTCTCTAGTGATTGGATAGGCTGCATTCTCAGTGATGTCACCGCTCTCTAGTGAATGGATAGGCTGCATTCTCAGTGATGTCACTGCTCTCTAGTGAATGGATAGGCTGCATTATCAGTGATGTCACCGCTCTCTAGTGAATGGATAGGCTGCATTCTCAGTGATGTCACGGGTCTCTAGTGATTGGATAGGCTGCATTCTCAGTGATGTCACCGCTCTCTAGTGAATGGATAGGCTGCATTCTCAGTGATGTCACCGGTCTCTAGTGAATGGATATGCTGCATTCTCAGTGATGTCACCGCTCTCTAGTGAATGGATAGGCTGCATTCTCAGTGATGTCACCGCTCTCTAGTGAATGGATAGGCTGCATTCCCAGTCTCTAGTAAGTGAATTGTATTAAAGGGGTTGTAAAGCCTTCCGTTTTTTCACCTTAATGCATCCTATGCATTAAGGAGTAAAAAATCCGATGCTTACTGGCCTCCCCCCGTTTACTTACCTGAGCCCTCGAAAGTACCGCGTCATGAAAGCGCTGGCTTCTCGGCTCTTCATTGGATTGATTGATAGCAGTGCCAGTGCAGCCATTGGCTCCCACTGCTGTCAATCAAATCCAATAAAACGGGCGCCGGGGGCGGGACTGAGTCCGGCATTCATGTCTATGGACGCACATGCTGGACTCGGGGAGCGCGCCCGCAAGGTAACCCCCTTGGGAAAGTTCTTCCCAGAGATGGTTATCTGATGCGAGGGAGCTGCCGAGGGACCCCACAACAGGAGGATCGGGGGCCACTCTGTGCACAGCGGAGGTAAGTATGACATGTTTGTTATTTTAAGAAATAATAATTTGAACCTTTACAATCACTTTAAGTCCTGAACATAGTAAATGAAGAGAATACGCGCTCCTTTACCCATCTTCTCTCTCCTCCAGAATCCCCGCTCGTTTATGTGTACACCCGTGAACCGGTGGAATTTGGGAAGAAGAATCAGCTGTTGTGCCACTGCACTGACTTTCATCCTCCCCGCATTGAGCTCGTGCTGAAGAAGGGCGATAGGGATTTGCCCAACTGTAATCAGACTGACATGACCTTCAAGGATGACTGGGCCTATGTCGTCACCAGGCATGCCGATTTCGTACCGGAGAAGGGGGTGGACTACAGCTGTAATGTCCGACACAACGATGGGACTCCCAAGACCCACCGCCTTGGTATGCTCTATTTGGGGGGGGGGGGGGCAACCTCAGTGGGGAACCTTGTCATTAATGGTCACATCCAGCCAATCAGATGAATACAGCATTAAGTGTATTTACGCATTCCTACACACCAGCTGTAAGGTAAAATCAGGCCTGAGGTGGGAGTGGCTGATATGTTAGCTGGCAGGTGGGAAGAAAGATACTTAAAGGGAGCGTTCACCTTTTAAGACGTATGGGCGGAAGTGACTTCTGCCCTACTATGGTATGGAGATGGGTGGGGGCCATCTTCCCCTCACTCGTATCCATACCCAGCGCAAGAAAAAAGCTGATCGCCTCCGGCGCTGCCTACGGCTCTGGTAAGAAGAGTGGCGGGAGGCCCTCTCTCCCACCGCCGATAATGGTGATCTCATGGCAAATCCACCACAGAGACCACCATTATCGTTTACAGAGCCGCCGCCTGAAAAGATGGATACCTTGGTTGTGGCAGCAGCTGCTGCCATTACCGAGTCAGTGCAGGACCTTACTGACCAATGAGAAGCGCATCTGAGACAGAAGAAAGGAGCACTTGGCCACTATGACCAAGGAGAGATTGTGAACACTGTGATGGATACTCTCTCCGGGGCTGTGTTGTGTGGACCGCTAAACTGGCAGCACATGGCACATCACAGCCGCTATGTGCAGTGAGGTCTGGAGGGGTAGCCGGGGTATTTGGAACTGGTTCACTTTTTCATTTTTCGTGAAAAGTTGAACTTCCCCTTTAAGTAGCCATACAGGTGAAAGCTCAGGGTGGGCGGCATCCATATGGAGATAATGTCTAATATTATAAAGAGCAGGAGGTGGAGTAGGGGCATGGCTGGGAGTTAGGGGTCCACAAGAGTATCTGCATGTCTGTCCCTATTGGTGTTTTAATGTAATAGAGACCCCCCCTCCAACCAGGAGGAGGAGCAGGGGTGCCACTGGGGGTTAGGGGTCCACAATAGTATCTGCATATCTGTCCCTATTGGTGTTCTAATGTAATGGTGACCCCCAACCAGGAGGTGGAGTAGGGGCATGGCTGGGGGTTAGGGGTCCACAAGTGTATCTGCATATCTGTCCCTATTGGTGTTCTAATGTAATGGTGACCCTCCAACCAGGAGGAGGAGCAGGGGCACCACTGGGGGTTAGGGGTCCACAAGAGTATCTGCATATCTGTCCATATTGGTGTTTTAATGTAATAGGGACTCCCCAACCAGGAGGAGGAGCAGGGGTGCCACTGGGGGTTAGGGGTCCACAAGAGTATCTGCATATCTGTCCCTATTGGTGTTTTAGTATAGTGGTGACCTCTCTGACCAGTAGGGAGGTGGTGAGAGGGGATGGGGGGTCAAGCTTGTCCTTTTATAAGACGATGCTGAGATTGGCACGCAACTTTAGCTGCCTTATCTTTTCACTATATATCTTGATCAGATCTTTATTTTTTTATATAGAAGGTTAACAAGAGTGGGAGCTCAAAAAAGGTGGGCGGAGCTGGGATCTCTGGAATATACGGCGATATGATTTTGATTAGTGGCTACACCCAGCTAGGAGCTCATAATAAATGTCTGGAGACATAACCACGCAAAGACCTAGGAAGGCTGCTTGTTTAGACAAGTGATTGTACAGGCTGGCGGGATGACGTGTACTTATGTTCTCTCTCTGTTCTCTTCCCAGATACTTTCGTGTGAGATGCTAGAAAAGGTACGTATAGCTACATGTCCTCTTTTATTTTTTTCTTAAGCAAAAATTGACTTCAGGTAGACAATATGACCAAAAATGTGGACACCTGACCATCTCACCTAGTTTGTTGGCTGCACAAACTGTTGGCGCTATATAAATCCTGTATAATAATAATCATATTCCAAATCTACGGCTAGAGTTGGCCACCAGTTGCTGCTTTTATGACCTCAAATCCTCTGGGAAGACTTTCCACAAGGTTTTTGTGGGAATTTGTACCCATTTAGCTAAAAGAACATTTGTGAGGTCGGGTACCTCTGAGTAGGCCCCCGGAAGGATGGGGCGAAACACGTCAGTGGGGGTCTTAGTTAGCGGAGCTCAGCTGGCTGAGGATATGGCATTCTGGTTGGGTTTGGAGAGCAGGGTCTCGGAAGCAGGTACTGATGTTGGGTGAGAAGACCTGCCTTACAATTGGTTCAAACACTTCATCCCAAAGGTGGTCAGTAGGGTTGAGTTCAGGGCTTTGTGGGTGAGAAGACCGTGGGTAGAAGTCAGGTACTGATGTTGGGTGAGAAGACCTGCCTTACAATCACTTTTGGGATGAAGTGTTTGAACTGATTGTAAGGCAGGTCTTCTCACCCAACATCAGTACCTGACTTCTACCCACGATCTTCTCACCCACAAAGCCCTGACCTGACGGCGTAGCGTAAATAGGCCGGCGTTAGCCCGCCTAATTCAAATGTGGAAGATGTGGGCGTGTGTTATGTAAATTTATTGTGACCCCACGTAAATGACGCTTTTTACGAACGGCGCATGCGCCGTCGGTGAAAGTATCCCAGTGCGCATGCTCCAAATTAACCCGCAAAAAGCCAATGCTTTCGACGTGAACGTAAATGACGCCCAGGCCTATTCGCGAACGACTTACGCAAACGACGTAAAACGTGAAAAATTTTACGCTGTTCCGACGTCCATACCTAACATTGGTACGCCTCATCTACGCCTCATAGAGCAGGGGTAATTTTTCGCCGGGAAAAGCCTAACGTAAACGGCGTATCTGCACTGCGACGGCCGAGCGTACGTTCGTGAATTCGCGTATCTAGCTGATTTACATAGGCGTAAATCAGCGTACACGCCCCTAGGGGCCAGTGTAAATATGCAGGTAAGATCCGACGGCGAAAGAGACTTACGCCGGTCGGATCTAATACAAATCTATGCGTAACTGATTCTAATGCCCCGTACACACCATCACTTTATGTGATGAAAAAAAAGACACTTTCTGTGAAGTAAAAAATGACGTTTTTGAAACTTCAATTTTCAAAGACGAAGTTGCCTACACACCATCGTTTTCTCACAATGATCTAGCAAAGTGAGGTTACGTTCCACCACGTTTTTCCATTGAAGCTTGCTTCATAAGTAGCTTCTGGGCATGCGCGGGTGAAAAAACGTCTTAGAAAACGACGTTTTTTGCTACACACGGTCAATTTCTGTGAAGTAAAAAGTGCACTTTTGAAAAACGACACATAAAATTGAAGCATGCTTCAATTTTTTTTGGTCGTTTTTTACAAGACATAAAACGACGTTTTCCCCCACACACAGTCAATTAAAGTGACGTTTTTAAAAACGTCATTTTTTTTCATCACATAAAGTGATGGTGTGTACGCGGCATTAGAATCAGGCGCATAGATACGACGGCTCGGACTCAGAGATACGACGGCGTAACTCGTTTGAGAATCCGGGCCATAGAGGTTTTGCGACCAGATTGTAACATGTATGGCCGGCTTTAAACTGCAGTAGATATACAAGTATGTCAGGATTCTACAGAGTGAGACAAATGAAATGAAATCTTTGATATTATTTTGGTTGGCGTGTACCTTTAATAGATCAATACAAATACGATGTAGCGCTTCCTAATCGATCACCCATTATAAATATACACGATTCATAAAAAGTACAGAAATACATATATATACTGTAGCTCATGATTGCCTGTGTAGACTTTGCTCATCTGGACTCAAGTTGCCTATTTTTTGATCCCGCAGCCAATCGCACAGAACGAGGCGTTCCATCAAATCGTTGCCCAGCGTCGACACCTGCTGGCGAGAACTGGACTTGCTCCACCAGAGAGTCGCATTATCCACCAGTTTCGGCTTCTTGTTGATTTTGTTTTCTTCGCTGATTTGATTTTTGCTCCGCCTCTCTTATAAACTGCATCTGTTGCCTGGAATTATTTTGTGTGAGAATTTAACTATTTTGAGTAATTTACAGTATTGCGTCGGTCACATGACCTGCGTTTGGGGCGGGGCTGTTGCCAGATTTTTGGCCGCATCTCCCTCTGAATCCAGGTCTGTGTCCGGCTTTGGCCGCGTCCCCCTCTGAACCCAGGTCTGTGTCCGGCTTCCATAACAGAAATTTAAAGGGAATACAGTGGAACCTCGGATTACCGGGATAATCCGTTCCAGGAGAATGCTCGTAATCCAAAGCGAGTTTCCCCATAGAAGTCAATGGAAATGAAAATAATTTGTTCCGCATTGACTTCAATGGCATGCAATCCCGCATCAGGCCAGAGGCCGGGGGAGCCGGAGAGCCTCGGAAAGGCTCGGGGGCAGCTCGGCTGAACTCGGAAAACCCGGGAACTGAGTATTTTCCACCTTTTTCCAAGTATTTCCAAACAGTTCCGGTGACTTGTCGTTAAGGTTCCCCTATCGAGATGGTTCCTGGCGCAATCCTTGCCGACGGAAATCTCCGAACCTCGGCCGGCGTCCAGGCTCACTCCTTAACATCCTCGTGGATTGGAGGATGTTAAAAAAAGAGCCAGGAAGCCGAGCGAGCAGAGCGAGGACGTGAGGCCGACTGGCCACTTTCCTCAAATTCCACGTCGCCCTGGATGCCGGCCGAGGTTCGGAGATTTCCATTGGCAAGGATTGCGCCTGCGCAGTCCTTACAAGAACCATTTTGATAGCCGGAACCAGATCGTCAGATCACCGGCGCCCCCGCACCTCTGGCCATATGCGGTACTGCACACCGCTGTGGCCTGAATCCTGAGACAACACTCGCAAACCGAGTCAGGATTTTAAAAAAATTTAAAAAATGCCCGTATTGCGTAACTCTCGTTAACGGCGTTACTCGCAATCCGAGGTTTCACTGTACAAGATTTTACTTGTGCTGCTTGCACTGTGGATTAGTAAGTGATCGCAGGTGACTGTCCCTGGAAGTTATTGGCCCGGGGGGGGGGGGGGAGGGGGACGCAATACAATTTATTACATTTTATTCTGATCCGATATCGGGTTTTGTTATGTAGTTAGTGTGGTCCTTCTGTATATACCGTATTTAATCACATCACAGTCATTATACATTTCTGATTTCTTTCTTTTTTTTGGGCTTTGCTTATTTTCTGCTAACACCGGATCAGGGGGCTTGGAGGGGAAAACCACTTCATGTATTATGGTTGTTTTAATCTAAGGGGGGGGGGGGGGGGGGGGGGGGAGGGGCTACAGATACTAATTGTACTTTTAGGGGCGACTATTTCCAATAAACGTTTTAATAAGGAACAATTGTGTGTGATTTGATTTTTTGGTGTAATAGAGAGAAATAAACAATGGCCCAGATTCAAGAAGCAATTGCGCCTGCGTAACCATAGTTACACAGCGCAATTGCTTACTTGCGCCGGCGTAACGAATGCTCCTGATTCAGGAACCTCGTTACGCCGACTGCAGCCTAAGATCTGCGCGGCATAAGGCTCTTATGCCCGCATATCTTAGGCTGCATTCTTGCGTTGGCCGCTAGGTGGCGTTCCTGTTGTGCTCAGCGTATAGTATGCAAATTGCATACTAACGCCGATTCACTACGGTACGCGCGCCCTGCGTACGCAGTTTACGCCGTTTGCGTACGTCGTGTTTAGCGTAAGGCTGCCCCTTCTAATAGCAGGGGAAGCCAATGCTAAAGTATACCCGCCGTTCCCGCGTCGCGAAATTTGAAATTTACGTAGTTTGCGTAAGTGAATCGTGAATGGCGCTGGACGCCATTCACGTTCACTTTGAAGCAAATGACGTCCTTGCGACGTCATTTACCGCAATGCACGTCGGGAAAGTTTCCCGACGGAGCATGCGCTCGGCGCGGGAACACGCCTAATTTAAATGATTCCCGCCCCCTACGGGATCATTTAAATTGCGCGCGCTTGCGCCGGGCATTTTGCCGGCGCGCCCACGCAATTTACGGAGCTACTGCTCCGTGAATGAAGGGCAGCGCAGTAAATTTGCGGGGGCGCAGGGCAAAAACGTTGCCCTGCGCCTCAGTAAAAAAAGCGCAAATCTACCTGAATCCGGGCCAGTATATTTGTGTTTTAAGCAAAAGGACTTTCTGCGTGCTAAAATGACACAATGACTGGCTACACCTTGGCATGCCTTAAAAACCACATCAGCCCCCGGAAGAATTGGCTGCTCAATGACCCGGACGTTTTTTGTGATTCAGCACCGCGCCGCTTTAACCACTTAAGGACCGCCTCCTGCACATATACGTACATGCACGTACAGGTACGTCGCCTTTAAGAGCCCAGTCGTGGGTCCGAAGCTCCGTGACCGCGCCCACGGGACCCGATCGCCGCCGGTGTCCCGCGATCGGTCACAGGAGCTGAGTGTAAACACACCTTCCCTGTTTGAACTCAAGATTGAACTCTTTAACCTTAATGGCAAGCGTCATGTCTGGAGGAAACCAGGCGCCGCTCATCGCCTGGCCAATACCATCCCTACTGTGAAGCATGGTGGTGGCAGCATCATGGTGTGGGGATGTTTTTCAGCGGCAGGAACTGGGAGACTAGTCAGGATCGAGGGAAAGATGAACGCAGCAATGTACAGAGACATCCTTGATGAAAACCTGCACCAGAGCGCTCTGGACCTCAGACCGGTGCGAAGGTTCATCTTCCAACAGGACGACCACCCTAAGCACACAGCCACAAAGGAGTGGCTACGGGACAACTCTGTGAATGTCCATGAGTGGCCCAGCCAGAGCCCAGACTGAACATCTCTGGAGATCTGAAAATGGCTGTGTACCCCCCCCCCCCCATCCAACCTGATGGAGCTTGAGAGGTCCTACAAAGAAGAAGAATGGGAGAAACTGCCCAAAAATAGGAGTGCCGAGCTTGGAGCAAAGGCTGTGATACTTCTGAACATGGGAGGAGCTTGTGATACCTATGTACGTGGGAGGAGCCTGTGATACTTCTGTACGTGGGAGGAGCCTGTGATACTTCTGTATGTGGGAGGAGCCTGTGATACTTCTGTACATGGGAGGAGCCTGTGATACTTCTGTACGTGGGAGGAGCCTGTGATACTTCTGTACGTGGGAGGAGCCTGTGATACTTCTGTACATGGGAGGAGCCTGTGATACTTCTGTACATGGGAGGAGCCTGTGATATGTGATACTTCTGTACATGGGAGGAGCCTGTGATACTTCTGTACGTGGGAGGAGCCTGTGATACTTCTGTACGTGGGAGGAGCCTGCGATACTTCTGTACATGGGAGGAGCCTGTGATACTTCTGTACATGGGAGGAGCCTGTGATACTTCTGTACGTGGGAGGAGCCTGTGATACTTCTGTACATGGGAGGAGCCTGTGATACTTCTGTACGTGGGAGGAGCCTGTGATACTTCTGTACATGGGAGGAGCCTGTGATACTTCTGTACATGGGAGGAGCCTGTGATACTTCTGTACATGGGAGGAGCCTGTGATACTTCTGTACGTGGGAGGAGCCTGTGATACTTCTGTACGTGGGAGGAGCCTGTGATACTTCTGTACATGGTTGGAGCCTCTGATACTTCAAGAAAGTTACTCCACAGTCTAGAAGCACTGTGAAAGGCCTGTTTAGTTTACCTTGGCCCAGATTCAGGTACATTTGCGCTATATTTGCGGAGGCGCAGGGCAACGATTTTGCCCTGCGCCCCCGCAAATATTTTGCGCTGCCCTCGATTCCCGGAGCCGTAAATTGCGAGGGCACGCCAGCAAAATTGCCCGGCGTAAGCGCGCGCAATGTAAATGATCCCGCCGGGGGCGGGAATCATTTAAATTAGGCGCGCTCCCGCGCCGAGCGTAGAGCGCATGCTCCGTCGGGAAACTTTCCCGACGTGCATTGCGGCAAATGACGTCGCAAGGACGTCATTTGCTTCAAAGTGAACGTGAATGGCGTCCAGCGTCATTCACGAATCACTTACGCAAACGACGTGAAATTCAAATTTCACGTCGCGGGAAGGGCGGCTATACTTTAGCATTGGCTGCGCCTGCTATTAGCAGGAGCAGCCTTACGCTAAAGATGCCGTACGGAAACTCCGTACCTTGCGTACGCAGGGCCCGCGCAACTTTGTGAATCGGTGTTAGTATGCAATTTGCATACTATACGCTGATCACAATGGGAGCGCCCCCTAGCGTCCATCGCAAGAATGCAGCCTAAAATCTGCTAAGAGCCTTATGCCACGCAAATTTTAGGCTGCAGTCGGCGTTACGATGTTCCTGAATCAGGAGCATTCGCTACGCTGGAGCAAGTAAGCAATTGCGCCGTGTAACCTATGGTTACACGGGCGCAATTGCTTCTTGAATCTGGGCCCTTGTCTGTAACTGACTCTGACCCGACCCAATGTTGCTGGGTACAGGCAGCAATTCTCCATCCCTCCCCTCCCCCCCGCCCAGCTGACAAGGACATGTAATAAAGGGATCTATGACATGGGCTGTTATCTTGGTGCCCGGATAAAACCGCGCCACAACCTGGATCCCGTCCTGCCGGACCGGTTCTGGGAGGTGAAGCAAACCTGGCAAGAAGACAATAAAACATTCACAGGACTCAACTTTCTGCTTTCTATAAGCCAACTTAAAGACACCCGGCCACCAATCATACCACGGCAGCCGGTAACAGGACAATCCAGTGTATGAAATATTTACTTGCCTTTTATTCACTCGCAACATGGATTTGGTAACAAATGTAACCAGTCAATCCCGGAGCACAGCCCCCTCCATTCTCACCATAGCCCTCACCTCTTCTGGGAATGTGTCTTAATACTGTCTGTGCTGGCCCAGCTCCTCCCCCCTCTCTCTTCACTACCCTCATATCCCTCCTCTCTTCTGGGAGTGTCTTAATACCATCTGTGCTGGCCCAGCTCCTCCCCTCCTCTCTTCACTACCCTCATATCCCTCCTCTCTTCTGGGAGTGTCTTAATACTGTCTGTGCTGGCCCAGCTCCTCCCCTCCTCTCTTCACTACCCTCATATCCCTCCTCTCTTCTGGGAGTGTCTTAATACCATCTGTGCTGGCCCAGCTCCTCCCCCTCTCTTCACTACCCTCATATCCCCCCTCTCTTCTGGGAGTGTCTTAATACCATCTGTGCTGGCCCAGCTCCTCCCCTCCTCTCTTCACTACCCTCATATCCCTCCTCTCTTCTGGGAGTGTCTTAATACCATCTGTGCTGGCCCAGCTCCTCCCCTCCTCTCTTCACTACCCTCATATCCCTCCTCTCTTCTGGGAGTGTCTTAATACCGTCTGTGCTGGCCCAGCTCCTCCCCCCCTCTCTTCACTACCCTCATATCCCTCCTCTCTTCTGGGAGTGTCTTAATACCGTCTGTGCTGGCCCAGCTCCTCCCCCCTCTCTTCACTACCCTCATATCCCTCCTCTCTTCTGGGAGTGTCTTAATACTGTCTGTGCTGGCCCAGCTCCTCCCCCCCTCTCTTCACTACCCTCATATCCCTCCTCTCTTCTGGGAGTGTCTTAATACCGTCTGTGCTGGCCCAGCTCCTCCCCCCCTCTCTTCACTGGCCCAGATTCAGGTAGAATTTGCCTTTTTTTACGGAGGCACAGGGCAGCGTTTTTGCCCTGCGCCCCCGCAAATTTACTGCGCTGCGCGCGATTCACGGAGCAGGAGCTACGTAAATTGCGTGTGCGCTGTGTAAAATTGCCCTGCGTAAGGGCGCCTAATGTAAATGATCCCGTAGGGGGCGGGAATCATTTAAATTAGACGCGCTCCCGCGCCGAGCGTAGATGCACGAAACTTTCCCGACGTGCATTGCGGCAAATGACGTCGCAAGGACGTCATTTGCTTCAAAGTGAACGTGAATGGCGTCCAGCGCCATTCACGAATCACTTACGCAAACAACGTGAAATTCAAATTTCACGTCGCAGGAAGGGCGGCTATACTTTAGCATTGGCTGCGCCTGCTAATAGCAGGGGCAGCCTTGCGCTAAAGACGCCGTACGGAAACTCCGTAACCTTGCGTACGCAGGGCCCGCGCAACATTGTGAATCGGTGTTAGTATGCAATTTGCATACTATACGCTGAGCACAACGGGAGCGCCCCCTAGCGGCCATCGCAAGAATGCAGCCTAAGATATGCGGGCATAAGAGCCTTATGCCACGCAGATTTTAGGCTGCAGTCGGCGTTACGATGTTTCTGAATCAGGAGCATTCGCTACGCCGGAGCAAGTCAGCAATTGCGCTGCGTAACTATGGTTACGCAGGCGCAATTGCTCTCTGAATCCGGGCCACTACCCTCATATCCCCCCTCTCTTCTGGGAGTGTCTTAATACTGTCTGTGCTGGCCCAGCTCCTCTCCCTCTCTTCACTACCCTCATATCCCCCCTCTCTTCTGGGAGTGTCTTAATACCGTCTGTGCTGGCCCAGCTCCTCCCCCTCCCTTCACTTTCCTAAATAGCCTTCTATGTAGTTGCTTGGGGAGTCAATGGAGTGAGTCTGCTGGCATCACTTCCAAGATGGCGGCACCCAGCTGCAGTCTCGGGGCGATAAGACATCTACACAAGGGAGACTCCGACAAGTTAATAACGTACCTACAATAAGCTAGGGCTGCACCAATCCCCATATCGGTGCTGATACCAAGCATTTGCATGAGTATCGGTACTCGTGGAAATCCTCCGATACCCGAAACTGATACTTTCAGCTCCCTGACCGTGCCCACCGCTGACTTGATGTCCGGCGGCGTCCCGTGATATGTAAACAAGGCATTTCCCTGTCTGACCGTGCCTACCAGCTACCTAGTTAGCCTAGTGGTAGCTCCGGCCCTGAGCACATGGTGGCTTCTTATAGCCTTAGCAGCTTCACCTGTGCCAGGGCCCATCCTAGGGTCACAGGCGCCTGGGTGCAGAAATATTTCTGATGCCCCCCACATGGGCGTGGTCATCTTACTAACTCCTCCCCTTTACAAATGTTTCTATGGCAATCACTCAACCACAGAGATGCTCCTCCCACAAAGTCTTCATTAACCTGGGATCCTTACATGATCTCTTAACAATAAACAAAATACAGGAAGAGAAGCAGAGTACTTTATTGGGACCTGGAGGGGGGGGGGGCTCTCTGATGGACACAGTAAGGGCTTCTGTTAGAAAGACCCCCCGACATACTACAGACATGATACAGGAGATGGTCAGAGACTGCAGACATAGTACAGGAGATGGTCAGAGACTGCAGACATAGTACAGGAGACGGTCAGAGCCAGCAGACACAGTACAGGAGATGGTCAGAGACTACAGACATGATACAGGAGATGGTCAGAGACTGCAGACATAGTACAGGAGATGGTCAGAGACTGCAGACATAGTACAGGAGACGGTCAGAGCCAGCAGACACAGTACAGGAGATGGTCAGAGACTACAGACATAGTACAGGAGATGGTCAGAGACTGCAGACATAGTACAGGAGATGGTCAGAGACTGCAGACATAGTACAGGAGACGGTCAGAGCCAGCAGACACAGTACAGGAGATGGTCAGAGACTACAGACATGATACAGGAGATGGTCAGAGACTGCAGACATAGTACAGGAGATGGTCAGAGACTGCAGACATAGTACAGGAGACGGTCAGAGCCAGCAGACACAGTACAGGAGATGGTCAGAGACTACAGACATGATACAGGAGATGGTCAGAGACTGCAGACATAGTACAGGAGATGGTCAGAGACTACAGACATGATACAGGAGATGGTCAGAGACTGCAGACATAGTACAGGAGATGGTCAGAGACTGCAGACATAGTACAGGAGACGGTCAGAGCCAGCAGACACAGTACAGGAGATGGTCAGAGACTACAGACATGATACAGGAGATGGTCAGAGACTGCAGACATAGTACAGGAGATGGTCAGAGACTGCAGACATAGTACAGGAGATGGTCAGAGACTGCAGACATGGTACAGGAGACGGTCAGAGAATGCAGACATAGTACAGGAAACGGTCAGAGACTGCAGACATGATACTGGAGATGGTCAGAGACTGCAGACATGGTACAGGAGACGGTCAGTGATTGCAAACATAATACAGGAGATGGCCAGAGACTGCAGACATGATACAGGAGATGGCCAGAGACTGCAGACTTGGTACAGGAGACGGTCAGAGACTGAAGACATAGTACAGGAGACGGTCAGAGACTGCAGACATGATACAACAGATGGTCAGAGACTGCAGACATAGTACAGGAGATGGTCAGAGACTGCAGACATAGTACAGGAGATGGTCAGAGACTGCAGATATGGTACAGGAGACGGTCAGAGACTGCAGACAGAGTACAGGAGACGGTCAGAGACTGCAGATATGGTACAGGAGACGGTCAGAGACTGCAGACATAGTACAGGAGATGGTCAGAGACTGGGGACATAGTACAGGAGACGGTCAGAGACTGCAGACATAGTACAGGAGACGGTCAGAGACTGCAGACATAGTACAGGAGACGGTCAGAGACTGCAGACATGGTACAGGAGACGGTCAGAGACTGCAGACATAGTACAGGAGATGGTCAGAGACTGCAGACATAGTACAGGAGACGGTCAGAGCCAGCAGACACAGTACAGGAGATGGTCAGAGACTACAGACATGATACAGGAGATGGTCAGAGACTGCAGACATAGTACAGGAGATGGTCAGAGACTGCAGACATAGTACAGGAGACGGTCAGAGCCAGCAGACACAGTACAGGAGATGGTCAGAGACTACAGACATGATACAGGAGATGGTCAGAGACTGCAGACATAGTACAGGAGATGGTCAGAGACTGCAGACATAGTACAGGAGACGGTCAGAGCCAGCAGACACAGTACAGGAGATGGTCAGAGACTGCAGACATGGTACAGGAGATGGTCAGAGACTGCAGACATAGTACAGGAGATGGTCAGAGACTGCAGACATAGTACAGGAGACGGTCAGAGCCAGCAGACACAGTACAGGAGATGGTCAGAGACTACAGACATGATACAGGAGATGGTCAGAGACTGCAGACATAGTACAGGAGATGGTCAGAGACTACAGACATGATACAGGAGATGGTCAGAGACTGCAGACATAGTACAGGAGATGGTCAGAGACTGCAGACATAGTACAGGAGACGGTCAGAGCCAGCAGACACAGTACAGGAGATGGTCAGAGACTACAGACATGATACAGGAGATGGTCAGAGACTGCAGACATAGTACAGGAGATGGTCAGAGACTGCAGACATAGTACAGGAGATGGTCAGAGACTGCAGACATGGTACAGGAGACGGTCAGAGAATGCAGACATAGTACAGGAAACGGTCAGAGACTGCAGACATGATACTGGAGATGGTCAGAGACTGCAGACATGGTACAGGAGACGGTCAGTGATTGCAAACATAATACAGGAGATGGCCAGAGACTGCAGACATGATACAGGAGATGGCCAGAGACTGCAGACTTGGTACAGGAGACGGTCAGAGACTGAAGACATAGTACAGGAGACGGTCAGAGACTGCAGACATGATACAACAGATGGTCAGAGACTGCAGACATAGTACAGGAGATGGTCAGAGACTGCAGACATAGTACAGGAGATGGTCAGAGACTGCAGATATGGTACAGGAGACGGTCAGAGACTGCAGACAGAGTACAGGAGACGGTCAGAGACTGCAGATATGGTACAGGAGACGGTCAGAGACTGCAGACATAGTACAGGAGATGGTCAGAGACTGGGGACATAGTACAGGAGACGGTCAGAGACTGCAGACATAGTACAGGAGACGGTCAGAGACTGCAGACATAGTACAGGAGACGGTCAGAGACTGCAGACATGGTACAGGAGACGGTCAGAGACTGCAGACATAGTACAGGAGATGGTCAGAGACTGCCGACACAATACAGGAGATGGTCAGAGACTGCGGACATAGTACAGGAGACGGTCAGAGACTGCTGACATAGTACAGGAGACGGTCAGAGACTTCAGACATGATACAGGAGACGGTCAGAGACTGCAGACATGATACAGGAGACGGTCAGAGACTGCAGACATAGTACAGGAGACGGTCAGAGACTGCAGACATAATACAGGAGATGGTCAGAGACTGCAGACATAATACAGGAGATGGTCAGAGACTGCAGACATGGTACAGGAGACGGTCAGAGAATGCAGACATAGTACAGGAAACGGTCAGAGACTGCAGACATGATACTGGAGATGGTCAGAGACTGCAGACATGGTACAGGAGACGGTCAGTGATTGCAAACATAATACAGGAGACGGTCAGAGACTGCAGACTTGGTACAGGAGACGGTCAGAGACTGAAGACATAGTACAGGAGACGGTCAGAGACTGCAGACATGATACAACAGATGGTCAGAGACTGCAGACATAGTACAGGAGATGGTCAGAGACTGCAGACATAGTACAGGAGATGGTCAGAGACTGCAGATATGGTACAGGAGACGGTCAGAGACTGCAGACAGAGTACAGGAGACGGTCAGAGACTGCAGATATGGTACAGGAGACGGTCAGAGACTGCAGACATAGTACAGGAGATGGTCAGAGACTGGGGACATAGTACAGGAGACGGTCAGAGACTGCAGACATAGTACAGGAGACGGTCAGAGACTGCAGACATGGTACAGGAGACGGTCAGAGACTGCAGACATAGTACAGGAGATGGTCAGAGACTGCCGACACAATACAGGAGATGGTCAGAGACTGCAGACACAATACAGGAGACGGTCAGAGACTGCAGACATAGTACAGGAGACGGTCAGAGACTGCAGACGTAGTACAGGAGACGGTCAGAGATTGCTGACATAGTACAGGAGACGGTCAGAGACTGCAAACATGGTACAGGAGACGGTCAGAGACTGCAGACATGGTACAGGAGACAGTCAGAGACTGCAGACATAGTACAGGAGACGGTCAGAGACTGCAGACATGGTACAGGAGACGGTCAGAGACTGCAGACGTAGTACAGGAGACGGTCAGAGACTGCAGACATGGTACAGGAGATGATCAGAGACTACAGACATAGTATAGGAGATGGTCAGAGACACATCAGTTCTGGACAGACACACACACCTATGCTCAGAACCCTAGTTCTGGATGGGCACAAACAAGGAGAGAAGGAGGGAGTGGAGAACTCTGACACTTCGGCGCCCCCCACCTCTGCAGGCGCTTGGGTGCAAAGCACCCTGCCTAGGATGGGCCCTGACGTGTGCCCTATTCCCCGCTGGATAACGTCTTCCACTCATCTGCTGCAACCATCACAAAGCCAACAAAGGTGTCACCTTTCCCATGTAGGATCTTCATAATGTAAAACAAACAAGGCAGAGTCCAGTAAGACAGTGACACCTTCTCTGTGGCCTTCTGGGGGGGACTGCAGGAGCAGCTCACCGTCCTCATTTCCAAAATAGGAAGCTAGCCAAAGATTTAACACTCCGGTGCCCAATCCAAGATGGAAATACCGCTTCTGGGTGAGTTCAGGATGTCATTATTCTATCAGCATTGTAATTTAATTGGGATTAGGTATGCATGTTGCAGCTGATCCTTGGAATGAACCTTTCTGTGCTTTCACTAGTCATGAAAGTCGGTGCCAATCACATGTCCTATCATTATCATATCTGACCCATTTGGAAAATCCTCTGGGCCAGATTCACAAAGAGATACGACTATCTACAAATACACCGTCGTATCTCTGACTTACACTGGTCCTATCTATGCGCCTGATTCATAGAACCAGATACGCATAGATAGGGCTAAGATCCGACAGTGTTACACTGTGTTACACTGTCGGATCTTTTTTTCAATTTAAAAATGGCGCCGGGGGCGTTCCCGCTCATTTACGATAAATAATATGTAAATCAGCGAGATACGCAAATTCACAAACGTACGCGGACCCGTCGCAGTCTTCTTACGTCGTTTCCGTAGCGGTTTTCCGTCGTATACTTACCCCTTCTTTTATCAGGCGCAGCCAATGTTAAGTATAGCCGGCGTTCCCGCGTCGAATTTGAATTTTCCTACGTCGTTTGCGTACGCCGATTCACGAGCACGCGCGTCGCAAGTCCCGCTCACGCCGCAACCACTGACGTCCTAGTGACGTCAGTGGGAGCAATGCACGCCGGGAAATTCCCCGGACGGCGCCTGCGCATTTATATCGGCGCGGGAACGCGCCTGATTTAAATAGTACACTCCTCCTAGCCGCGGAATTTGAATTCCGCCGGGGGATTTAGGATCCGCCGTCGCAAGTTTGGAGGTAAGTGGTTTGTGAATTAGCCACTTGCCTCCTAAACTTGCGGGAGCGGATCTTAATTCACGTAGATCGAGCGGATCTATAGATCCGCTGCGCTACGTGAATCTGGCCCTCTGTCTGTAGATCATTCTGCTCAGTCAGTGTTTCGTCTCCATCTACTGGCTGGATTTGGTATTACAGCCCCTGTGAATGATGGGCAAAAAAAGAAGCCGATAAAGAGAAAGGGCAGCAGGGGGCGCTATCACACTGTAATTCGCAACCCATAAAATTAAAAGAAAGTAACTGCTCTTTTTGAAGCTGTACTCCACCCAGGGCCGCCATCAGGAATTATGGGGCCCCTTACACAGCTTCAGGCATGGGCCCCCTGGAGCAGAGAACTGGGGGGGGGGGGTGCTGCCGCCTGAAATTTGTGTGTATACATATGTATATATAGGGCCCAGAGGTCCCCAGGGCTCCAGATGGCAACCCCCTTTTTTAAAAAAAAATATATATATTTTTTATTTCTTTTTTTTCTTTTTATTAAAGGGACCCCAAGGCCCCGGATGGCTACCCCCTTTTTTTTATATATATTTTTCTTTATTTCTATTTTTTTTTTGCAAAGGGCCCCCCTCGCTTCTCAATTCAGCCCCCCCCCCCCCTCAAGAGGATTTCTCCCTGGTGTGGAGTGTGGTGCTCGCCCCCTCCCTTGGACTACAGGAGAGTCAGGATGCCCACTAACACACAGCTCCTTTCTCTATCTGCAACGTAGAGGGCGTTCTGACTCTCCTGTAGTCCAAGGGAGGGGGCGAGCACCACACTCCACACCAGGGAGAAAGCCTCGCATTACTGTGTGGAGTTACAGACAGAAGAACAGGAAGTGAGGATTTCTCAGAAGAAATAAGGACATTTACAAGCAAAATGGAAGGATGAGGTAAGTGAAGGAGGACTGCACTAAGGTAAAGGAGGCTATTTAGGGAAAAATTGTTTCCTTTTACAACCCCTTTAAGAATCCTCCATCATGTCGTATTTTCCTGAAACACATCAATAAAACAATACTGCTTTGTGGGCACTAGATGGCGCTGATGACCATACAAGGTAAAGACAATACAAATCCTATGGCATGCTTGTGTGAATGGTTCGGAATTTTTGATACATCGGGCTAGATTCAGGTAGCTGCGCCCCTTCTTACGGCGGCGCAGCGTATCGTATTTACGCTACGCCGCCGCAACTTACAGGAGCAAGTGCAGTATTCACAAAGCACTTGCTCCGTAAGCTGAGGCGGCGTAGCGTAAATGAGGCCGGCGTAAGCGCGCGTAATTCAAATGTGGAAGAGGGGGCGTGTTTTATGCTAATATGTGATGACCTGACGTGATTGACGTGTTTTACGAACAGCGCCGTCCGTGTACATATCCCAGCGTGCATTGCTTCAAATGACATCGCAAGGACGTCATTGGTTTCGACGTGAATGTAAATTACGTCCAGCCCTATTCGCGAACGACTTACGCAACCGACGCAAAAAATTCAAATTTCGAAGCGGGAACGACGGCCATACTTAACATTGGCTGCGCCTCCTAATAGCAGGAGCAACGTTACGCCGAAAAAGCCTTAACGCAAACGACGTAAAAAAACTACCGCCAGGCGCACGTACGTTTGTGAATCGGCGTCACTAGGTCATTTGCATAATCTACGCCGAAAACGACGGAAGCGCCACCTAGCGGCCAGCGTGAGAATGCACCCTAAGATACGACGGCGTAAGAGACTTACGCCAGTCGGATCTTAGGCTAATGTCGGCGTATCTTGCTTTCTGAATACAGAAAGAAGATACGCCGGCGCAGATTTGAATTTACGCGGCGTATCTACGGATACGCCGGCGTAAATCGTTGCTGAATCTAGCCCATCGTCTCCCCCGAGTTTCCATACACACTCCTCTCGTATTTGGAGGATATTTGCTGATCTCTGAGTTTCGTTTTTCAATAGAAATAAATCCACAGAAACAGGTTTTTATAAAAACAAAACGCAATTTTATGATAAGGCCCGTCGGGGGCTTTACAAAGGGGGGGAGGGGCATCCTTCCTAGCGGCGGTCTTGGAGGAATGTGAGCGGGTGCGCTGGCGGGAAGTGAGCTCCGATTCTGATGAACGGGAAGAGAACCTTTTTTTTTTTTTGGACACAACGACTTGAAGATTGATGGCGGGCGCAGGAAGCGTCATTAACCCCTTGCTGGCCGGGGGGGGGGGGGAGAGGGAAACGCGATGCTCTGCAATGCGCCCCCTCCCCCCCACGTGACGAGAAAAGGTTAAATAGAAAAAAAAAAACGAAAAGATCCACGTTGTGCGCCTGCGCAGGATCTTATATATATATATACATATATAGATATATATACACCTTCTATACATATATATATACACACAGTGATTGGATAGCAGCTTCCTTCTTGTTCGGAGGGGATTGGTTGTTCCCATTGATGATGATCTGCGGGGGAGAAAGACTCAGGTTAGTAAGAGTGACAATGAGGATCTGCAGAGTATCTCAGCTTTGATTTCACCCCACCTCTAAATATGGGGGGATGGTCTATCACACCCATTGTACTACTCTGACCCACCCAGACCTATAGTGCAATGCTCTGCAGGTTTGTATTATCCAATAGACTATAGTGCAATGCTCTGCAGGCTTGTATTATCCAATAGACTATAGTGCAATGCTCTGCCGGCTTGTATTATCCAATAGACTATAGTGCAATGCTCTGCAGGCTTGTATTATCCAATAGACTATAGTGCCATGCTCTGCAGGCTTGTATTATCCAATAGACTATAGTGCAATGCTCTGCCGGCTTGTATTATCCAATAGACTATAGTGCAATGCTCTGCAGGCTTGTATTATCCAATAGACTATAGTGCAATGCTCTGCAGGTTTGTATTAGCCAACAGACCATTGCACTATAGTCTATTAGCCTTTACAAAACTGCAGAGCATTGCACTATACTCTATAAGCCAATACAAGCCTGCAGAGCATTGCACTATAGTATTTTGGCTAATACAAGCCTGCAGAGCATTGCACTATAGTCTATTGGATAATACAAGCCTGCAGAGCATTGCACTATAGTCTATTGGATAATACAAGCCTGCAGAGCATTGCACTATAGTCTATTGGACAATACAAGCCTTCAGAGCATGGCACTATAGTCTATTGGCTAATACAAGCCTGCAGAACATTGCACTATAGTATATTAGCTAATATAAACTGGCAGAGCATTTCACTATAGTCTATTGGCTAATACAAGCCTGCAGAGCATTTCACTATAGTCTAGTGGCTAATACAAGCCTGCAGAGCATTTCACTATAGTCTAGTGGCTAATACAAGCCTGCAGAGCATTGCACTACAGTCTATTGGCTAATACAAGCCTGCAGAGCATTGCACTATAGTCTATTGGCTAATACAACTATGCAGAGCATTGCACTATAGTCTATTGGCTAATACAAGCCTGCAGAGCATTCCACTATAGTCTATTGGCTAATACAAGCCTGCAGAGCATTGCACTATAGTCTATTGGCTAATACAACCCTGCAGATTATTGCACTATAGTCTATTGGCTAATACAAGCCTGCAAAGCATTAGGGCACAAACTCCAGACACTCTGTACCAAGACTTGGTAAAACTGGCAGGGCGATGAGGCCCTACTACAAACCTGCAGAGCATTGCACTAGTGTCTATCTACTAAAGCCAGTCTGCAGAGTATTGTACTGGCATTTAATACAGTCTTCAGAGCATTGCACTATGGTCTGTTGGCTAATACGAGCCTGCAGAGCATTGCACTATAGTCTATTGGCCAATGCAAGCCTGCAGAGCATTGCACTATAGTCTATTGGCCAATGCAAGCCTGCAGAGCGTTGCACTGGTGTATAACTGCTAATCCATGCTACAGTCTTCGCAGAGTATCTCACCTTCAGTGTATGAGTAGTTCCTCGGCGGAGTGGGCTCCGGTCTCCTCTATGGGGGCTGCAGAGAGAAGAGGACATCAGACGTTATACAGATACTGAGGAGTCACATGATGAAAACCTGACAGGGGCTCTGAGCTTTTCCTACAAATATTGCCCGGAGTTCCACTTTAAATTAATATAGTCATTTAAATAAATTCAAGTATAACTGAAGGCATTTTTTTTTTTTAGTGTTGGATAGAGTGGAGAGGGGTTAGAACCTCTGTCAGGTTTCTATGGCTGTCTATTGTAAAAATTCAGCCAACAGATTTTTTTGTATTTTAGAAGGAGCGCTGAAGGGTTTGAACAGCAGTCAGGCTTTTATCGCTGTTGGTGTCCCCATCAGTGACATTTCTCATCACTTCCTGTCTCTGGAGATGCAACAGGAAATGGAAACAAATCTTTCCAAAAGGGAAAATATCTTTGAAACAGGCGTCCCCATTGGAAGATTTCCCCCACTTCCTGTTCTGGTGACAACTGTTCCATTTTAGATTTTTTTTTTGGGGGGGGGGGGGGGGGGGTGACAGGGCAGCTGGGCAGGGTGAATCTTCCTGGTTTGGACACAGACAGCAGACTTTATTAACAGTCACAGAGGCCCAGATTCTCGTATCTCCGCGGGCGTAACGCATCTCGTTTACGTTACGCCGCCGCAAGTTTTACGGGCAAGTGCTTGATTCACAAAGCACTTGCCTGTAAAGTTGCGGCGGCGTAGCGTAAATCCTCCGCCTAATTCAAATGATCCGGGTAGGGGGCGTGGATCATTTAAATTAGGCGCGTTCCCGCACCGAACGTACTGCGCATGTGCCGTCCCTAAAATTTCCTGACGTGCATTGCGCTAAATGACGTCGCATTGGTTTTCGACGTTAACGTAAATGGCGTCCAGCCCCATTCACGGACGACTTACCGCAAACAACGTAAATTTTTAAATTTCGACGCAGGAACGACGGCCATACTTAACATTGGTTGCCCCTCATATAGCAGGGGCAACTTTACGTGCCGCAAATCGTACGTAAACGTCGTATCCTCACTGCGTCGGCCGGTCGTACGTTCGGGAATTCGCGTATTTTGCTAATTTGCATACTCGATTGGGAAAACGACGGAGGCGACACCTAGCGGCGAAAAAAAAAATGCATTTAAGATCCGACAGCGTAAGAGCCTTTCGCCTGTCGGATCTAATGGTTATCTATGCGTAACTGATTCTAAGAATCAGTCGCATAGATACGACGGCCCAGATTAGGACTTACGATGGCGTACATTGCGTTGCGCCGTCGTAAGCCCTTTCAGAATCTGGGCCAGAGTCTGGAGGTATATGAGAAGGAAGGTCCGTTCGTCACTCACTGGTGAACTTGTTTTTCCTGCGGCAGTGGATCAGGTATATGGTGAGGGTGATGACGAAGGTGAAGACGAAAGCTGCAACGGCGACGCTCACGATGACCCACAGCAACGGGAAATCCGCTTGTTTATCCTGAGAATCGCCTGGAAGAGAACGAGAAATGTTAGAAAATGTCTGTGAATTCTCCGACACTCTCTGCTCTCAAACACTCTCCTCTTCATCATAACAACAAGAGTCTGACACCCCTTCTATCTGAGCCTACTATATCTGTGTGTCACAGCCCCGCCTCCTCATCCGTGACATCACAGCCCCGCCTTCTCATCAGTGACGTAACAGCCCCGCCTCTTCATCAATGATGTCACAGCCCTACCTCCTCATCTGTGACGTCACAGCCCCGCCTCCTCATCAGTGATGTCACAGCCCCGCCTCCCCATCAGTGATGTCGCAGCCCCGCCTCCTCATCAGTGACGTCACAGCCCCGCCTCCTCATCAGTGACGTCACAGCCCCACCTCCTCATCAGTAACGTCACAACCCTGACCCCTTATTAGTAATGTCACAGCACCAAGTAGTAGTATCATGTCTGCAGTCTCTGACCACCTCCTGCAGGGATGGACTGGCCATTGGGACTACAGGGAGTTTCCCGGTGGGCCGATGGCTCTGTGGGCCGGCTTCAGTGACAGCGGACCGCCGCCCCCCTCCACTCCTCTGTCTCTCCCTCCCCGCAGCGTTTACCTGGGGGGAACAAATAAGCAGGAGGAGGACCAGAGGAGCAGGGGAGACGACAGAGGAGCATGGGGGAGGGGACAGACAGCGGACTCAACAGCTATGGCCTGGGAGTTTCTCACTTCTGCCTAATCTTGTCCCATAACGGGGGCACCGAACTGATTCTTTGCCCCGGGTGAAATAATGTCTAGCTTCCCCTCTGGTACTGCCTAAAAGAGTACCAGTACCAGCCGTTCTACTCTAATAAAGTAGAATGGCTAGTGGCTAGTGAAGGGGGAGAGGGGCCTTAATGGCTGGGGGGGGGGGGTGCGGGAGTTGTCCGGCCGCCATGGGAGAGACCTGTCAAAGTGGGCCAGTCTGCATGAAGTCCAGGGCCAAATTTCTGTCCCAGTCCAGCCCTGACCTCCTGTATCATGTCTGTAGTCTCTCACCATCCCCTGTATCATGTCTGCCGTCTTTGACCATCTCTTGTATCATGTCTGCAGTCTCTGACCATCTCCTGTATAATTTTTGCAGTCTCTGACCATCTCTTGTATCATGTCTGTAGTCTCTGACGATCTCCTGTATCATGTCTGAAGTCTCTGACCATCTCCCGTATCATATCTGCAGTCTCTGACATCTCCTGTATTATGTCTGCAGTCTCTGAACATCTCCTGTATTATCTCTGCAGTCTCTGACATCTCTTGTATCATGTATGCAGTCTCTGACCATGTCCTGTATCATGTCTGCAGTCTCTGACCATGACTTGTATCATGTCTGTAGTCTCTGACGATCTCCTGTATCATGTCTGCATACTCTGACATCTCTGTATCATGTCTGCAGTCTCTGACCATCTCCTGTATCATGTCTGCACTCTCTGACCATCTCCTGTATCATGTCTGCAGTCTCTGACCATCTCTTGTATCATGTCTGCAGTCTCTGACCATCTCTTGTATCATGTCTGCAGTCTCTGACCATCTCCTGTATCATGTCTGCAGTCTCTGACCATCTCCTGTATCATGTCTGCAGTCTCTAAAACTGAATATTCACAGAATTTTATGTGCGGCCCCTTGGTAGAAAGTTGACCACCACTGCTGCAAACCCCCCTTAGTGCCCCCGAGCGTTCTCTTACATGTCTGACAGAAGTCGTCCTTGCTGGAAATCTCGCACAGCCGGCAGTCTTTACACCTCTCCAGATCATTGCTCCACCGGAAGCCCTTCTCACACACCGGATCTGCCGAAACAAAGAAGACATCAGATATAAACGATAACGTTTTCATGGTTTGACGCTGCCGTCATCCCTTATAACCGGAGAGTGACCGGTGAGTAGTGTTGCTCACGAATATTCGTATTGCGAATATTCGGCTCGAATATGGCATATTCGAGTATTCGCGATATATTTCGAATTTCGCGGTGAATATTCGCTATTCCGAATATTCAAATTTTTTCAATTTTATTTTTAGAACAGATCACATCCTAGAGATCTCCATCGACGTCTAAAAGCATTGCTGGTATGATTAGAGACCTTGGGCCGAGTAGCTGAAGCAATCATTTTATCTTGCCGAAAAATCGCAATGCGATTATTCGGCAATCGGAATATCGCACGATTATTTTCTCCGCCCTTCTTTTGCATCAGAGCCAATCAGAGTGCGCCTACCGCAGTTGTCGAAATTTCGCAATTATTTTCGCATTCGCAATAGCGAAATTTCGCAAACATTTCATTTCGATAAAATATCACGAATATTCGAATTTAGCGAATATTTCTCGAATATTCGGCTATATATTCGTGATATATCGCGAAATCGAATATGGCGTATTCTGCTCAACACTACCGGTGAGGTCAGCCTTCTGCTATGAAAGAGGGTGATAAATGCCAGGGTGTAACATGAGAGAGATATCACAAGATTTCGTGGTGACCCCCCTCCCGTCATGTGACAGGTGACACCGTGCTTCCCTGGGGAACTGCGATAAAGTGGAGCATAAAATCCACATAAATAATAAAAAATAAAAAAATGAAGTTTCTACAATCTTATATAATCTTTATCCCCTTCCCACCAGCTGGACATATATATACATTGCAGCTTAGGCACTTCCTGTTATGGGGTGACAACACACTGTCCTGTCCCCCAATTGGGCTCCTGCGTTGTCACCCTGTCACATGCACCCCTGGTGGAGACTACACCCATTGACACCCATTGACATGGTCCACCGCTATCAGGAAGCCAGTCCAGGTCAATGATATACAATTGGCCCTGAATGAAGTGCATGGAGATATGGTGATCCTGCCATGACGCTTGTGCAGACATTCTCTGTTATGGGGTCACAACGTGCAGCTTTATTTTATTTTTTTAAAACCACGATGATCGTGCATAAAATGTAATCACAAGAGTAGATAAAAACTGCAATAGGAGCCTACAGGCGTTCCCTACGCGTTTCGTCCAATGAGACGTCGACTGGGTTGTGGAAGTGACAAGCAGCCATGCTGACACAAATTGCTCAGACATAGTCCTGCATTGTCACTATTATGGAACTGGACCAGAGAAATTATATATAGACCCCCCCCCCCCCCCCAAAGGAAGTTCATGTAGATATGATGATCCTGCCATGGAGCTTATTCAGACACTCCCTGTTATGGGGGGACAACACTCACAAGTCATTTTCAATCATCTGCAACATTTAAAAAAAAAATCCACGATGATCCTGCCATCAAGGTCCTTGTTCAGGCACTTCCTGCTATGGGGTGACAACACACTGTCCCTGTCTCCCAATGGTGCTCCAGCGTTGCCACTCTGTCAAATGCTCCCATGGTGGAGACCACAAGCAGCCATGCTGACACACGTTACACCGGCAGCCACCACCATTGTCACCATCGGGTAGCTGGTCCAGAGCAGCCAACACTGGAGCAAGGACATGTACACAGGAAGTGGCCGAAAGAGGCTGAAGGAGATCAGCAGCTCTGGGATGGAGGACAAGGTGATAAAATATGTATTTTCTTAAAGAAAAGTAATTGTTAGGATACACAGAGCTTCAATCAATGTCACCCAGTTCAGGCTATCAACTTTGTAAATGTAACAGTCGTGTTTTGTAAATGGATTTCAAACTGCAACATTGTACAAAGAAGAAGGCCTCTTTCACACGGGACGGATCCGTGAAGATCCGCCCCGTGAACCTTCCCAATGTGATTAGCCGGGATCGCTCCGCTGATCCCCGCTGAGCCGGCGGATGACAGGGCGGTCCTCGCACACTGTGCAGGGACCGCCCTGTCAGATCTCTGCTCTCCCCTATGGGTCGTCTGTCCGTGTTCATCCGATCCGATGACGGATGGAAAAATAGGATTTTCCTCCATCTGCAGAATCGGAGGATTGCGGAGCCGGATGAGATCGGGGTGTCAGCGGACGTTCATCCTCTGACACCCGCAATCTTATAGGGACCAATGTATGTCCCTTTTTCATCCGCAAACGGATGGATAAAAAAGTGGACATGCAGTCTGCAGGTGTGAAAGAGCCCAAAGAAAGATGAAAAGAAGAAGCAAGAAAGAAGAAGAAAGAAGAAAATAAGAAGAATTAGAAAATGAAGAAAGAAGAGAAGAGGGGAAAAAAAGAAGAAAAAAAAGAAGAAAGAAGAAAAGAAGAATTAGAAAACAAAGAAAGAGGAGAGGAAGAGGAAGAAGAAAGAAGAAAAAAAAGAAGAATTAAAAGGAAGAAGAAGAAATGAAGAAGAATTAGAAAATAAGAGGAAGGAAGAAGGATAAAAAGAAGAAAGAAGAAAGGAAGAAGAATTAGAAAACAAAGAAAAAGAGAAGAATAGGAAGAAGAAGAAAGAAGAAGAAAGAAGAAGAAAAGGAGAAGAAGAAGAATTAGAAAACAAAGAAAGAAGGGAAGACGAGGAAGAAAGAAGAAAAAAGAAAGAAGAAAAAGTAGAAGAATAAGAAGAAAGAAAGGAGGAAGAATGAAGAAAAAGAATAATACATAAGAAGAATAAAGAAGAAGAAGAAGAAGAAGAAGGAAGAAGAAATAAGAAAAAGAAGAAGAAGGAGAAAGAAGATGAAGAAGAAAAGTAGAAAGAAGAAGAAAGAGAAGGAAGAAAGAGGAAGAAAAAGAAGAGGAAAGAAGATGGAGGAAATATTAGAAGAAAAATTAAAAGAAAAAGAAGAAAGAAGAAGAAAGAAGGAAGGAGGAAAAAGAAGAGGAGTGAAGAAAAAGAAGAATAAATAAGAAGAGTGAAGAAAAAGAAGAAGAAAAAAGAAGAAAGAAAATGAAGAAGAAAAAGTAGAAAGAAAGAGAAGGAAGAAAGAGGAAGAAGAAAGAATAAAAAGAAGAAGAGGAAAGAAGAAGGAAGAAGAAGGAAGACGTATTAGAAGAAGAAAGAAGAAGGAAGAAGAAGGGAGAAGAAGGAAGAAGTATTAGAAGAAGAAAGAAGAAAGAAGAAGGAAGAAGTATTAGAAGAAGAAAGAAGAAGAAGGAAGAAGTATTAGAAGAAGAAAGAAGAAGGAAGAAGTATTAGAAGAAGTATTAGAGGAAGGAAGAAGAAGCCTTTTATGTCGGGTTGGCACTTTGCTGTGCCTCAACACAAAGCCATGTTGATGATGTGCGTTACTTCTGGCGATAACATGTGTCGTGTTAGGCCAGCCCATTGGTTGGATGTTTTTTTTAAATTCAATGTATTTTATTCATTTTGGACGGACGCGATGAACACTTGTCTTTTTTTTGTATGTAATTCCGTCAGTCATCTTGATGTAGAGAAGAGCTTTGGGTCCAGACACTTTCTGTACGGCGGAGTCTGCAGCTGTGTGTCCCGTACGCTGTGTATATATAATTGGTGACACATGTGTTTGTTTATCTGGTGGTGTCACCGAACGCTCTGGGCTAGTGATGTCACCCATTGGTCAGAGAGATGTGGAAACTCATACGGGGTCTATTTATACATGGCTGGGGTCAGCGCTCCTATTTGCACATGTGGTGCTGGGTCAGCACTGTCCGAGGTTATCTCATATGTTATGTGATCACATTATGGGCGCTGCACAGCCAGTGTACACTGTCCGCAGACTTTCCAAGAAGTGTCAGATTGAAGAGTGAGAGGCGAATATCTGGCATCCTAAATACAGCAGTGGCAGGCATGGTGGGAACCCCTCATAATGGGCACAGCGGGTGTATAGACCCAGGAACTCAGCACAGGGATGGTGGGAACCCCTCATAATGGGCACAGCAGGTGTACAGACCCGGGAACTCAGCACAGGGATGGTGGGAACCCCTCATAATGGGCACAGCCGGTGTAGAGGCCCAGGAACTCAGCACAGGGATGGTGAGAACCCCTCATAATGGGCACAGCAGGTGTACAGACCCGGGAACTCAGCACAGGGATGGTGGGAACCCCTCATAATGGGCACAGCAGGTGTACAGACCCGGGAACTCAGCACAGGGATGGTGGGAACCCCTCATAATGGGCACAGCAGGTGTACAGACCCGGGAACTCAGCACAGGGATGGTGGGAACCCCTCATAATGGGCACAGCCGGTGTACAGACCTGGGAACTCAGCACAGGGATGGTGGGAACCCCTCATAATGGGCACAGCCGGTGTACAGACCTGGGAACTCAGCACAGGGATGGTGGGAACCCCTCATAATGGGCACAGCAGGTGTACAGACCCGGGAACTCAGCACAGGGATGGTGGGAACCCCTCATAATGGGCACAGCCGGTGTACAGACCTGGGAACTCAGCACAGGGATGGTGGGAACCCCTCATAATGGGCACAGCCGGTGTACAGACCTGGGAACTCAGCACAGGGATGGTGGGAACCCCTCATAATGGGCACAGCAGGTGTACAGACCCGGGAACACTTCTACAGGAATGGTCTCTCTCCCCCCCTTTCTGCAGCCCCCCCCCCCCCAATCTCTCTCTCTACGGTTACCACCTGTCCAGGATTCACCTGGACAGTGTGGGTTTTGAATCATGTGTCCGTGTTTTTAGTCCACCTGAAACCCGGACACAATATTCAGACCAGACTGTGGCTCCCAAAGTAACCAAGATAGTCATATCTGCTGCCGCTGCTGGTGGCTGTTTGGAAGCAGGTTTGGCATCACTGAGGAGTGGGGTGATGATGTCAGCAAGAGCAATTTGGCCACACCCACTGGCGTGCTATGTGCGCTACGTTACTACTGCACCCAAATGTGTCCGGGTCCTTTATAATCCTATAGTGTTTACTGCAAAAAATAAATAAAATTGCCCTGTGCCGCAAATACAATTTCTCTCACTCTCTCACTTGTCTCTCCTTTCTCTCTTTCTCTCTTTTTTATTATTTCTCTCTTCTTTCTTTCTTTTTCTTCCCCCCCCTTATTTTCTCTCTCTCTCTTTCTATTACTCCTGTCTCTCTTCTTTCTTTTTTTCATTCTTTCTTTCTTTAATTTGTCTCTCAATCCTCTCCCTGTCTCCTGTCTCTCTTCTTTTTTTCTCTCATTCTCTCTCCTCTACTTCTCTACTTCTCTCCTGTCTCTCTTCTTTCTCTCTCTCGTCTCTCCTTTCTTTCTTTCTTTCTTTCTCTCCCCTTCCTTTCCCTCTCTCTTTCTCTCTGTGTCTCTCCTCTCCCTCTCTCCTGTCTCTCTTCTTTCTTTCTTTATCTCTCTGCCTCTTTCTCTTGTTCTCTCTCCTTCTCTCCTGTCTCTCTCTTCTTTCTTTCTTTTTCTCCCCCCCCCCTCTTATTTTCTCTCTCTCTTTCTATTACTCCTGTCTCTCTTCTTTCTTTTTTTCATTCTTTATTTCTTTAATTTGTCTCTCAATCCTCTCCCTGTCTCCTGTCTCTCTTCTTTCTTTCTTTCTTTCTTGCTTTCTCTCTCTCTCTTGTCTCTCCCTTCTTTCTTTCTTTTTCTCCCTCTTTCTCTCATTCTCTCTCCTCTACTTCTCTCCTGTCTCTCTTTTTTTCTTTCGCTCTCTCGTCTCTCCTTTCTTTCTTTCTTTCTTTCTTTCTTTCTTTCTTTCTTTCTTTCTTTCTTTCTTTCTTTCTTTCTTTCTTTCTCTCCCCTTCCTTTCCCTCTCTCTTTCTCTCTGTCTCTCTCCTCTCCCTCTCTCCTGTCTTTCTTCTTTCTTTCTTTATCTCTCTCACTCTTTCTCTTGTTCTCTCTCCTTCTCTCGTGTCTGTCTCTTTTTTCTTTTGCTTTCTCTCTTTTCTCCTTCCTTTCTTTCTTCCTTTCTTTCTTTCTTTCTTTCTTTCTTTCTTTCTTTCTTGCTTTCTTTCTTTCTTTCTTTCTTTCTCTCTCTCTCTCTCTTTCTCAGGTTCTCTCAATCCTCTCCCTCTCTCTCTTGTCTCTTCTTTCTTTCTTTCTTTCTTTCTTTCTTTCTTTCTTTCTTTCTTTCTTTTTCTCCCTCTTTCTCTCATTCTCTCTCCTCTACTTCTCTCCTGTCTCTCTTCTTTCTTTGCTCTCTCTTGTCTCTCCTTTCTTTCTTTCTTTCTTTCTTTCTTTCTTTCTTTCTTTCTTTCTTTCTTTCTTTCTTTCTTTCTTTCTTTCTTTCTTTCTCTCCCCCTCCTTTCCCTCTCTCTTTGTCTCATTCCCTCCCCTCTCCCTCTCACCTGTCTCTCTTCTTTCTTTCTTTATCTCTCTCCCTCTTTCTCTTGTTCTCTCTCCTCTCCTGTCTCTCTTCCTTCTTTCTTTCTTTCTTTCTTTCTTTCTTTCTTTCTTTCTTTCTTTCTTTCTTTCTTTCTTTCTTTCTTTCTTTCTTTCTCTCTCTCTCTTTCTCTCTGTCTCTCTCCTCTCCCTCTCTCCTCTTCTCTCCTGTCTCTCTTCTTTCTTTCTCCCTCTCCCTCTTTCTCTCGTTCTCTCTCCTCTCCCTCTCTTCTGTCTCTTTCTTTCTTTCCTTCTCTTTCTTTCTTTCTTTCTTTCTTTCTTTCTTTCTTTCTTTCTTTCTTTCTTTCTTTCTTTCTTTCTTTCTCTCTCTCCCTCTCTTTCTCTCTCTCCCACTCTCTCTCTCTCTCTCTCTCTCTCTCTCTCTCTCTCCCCCTCTCTCTCCCCCTCTCTCTCTCCCTCTCTCTCCCTCTCTCTCTCTCTCTCCCCAGAGGTCTCTGGTAGTCTCCCAGTGTAGACATCTCCCACACACACACATACCAGGGAGAGGAATCACTGGTCAAGTGACTCATAGTGGGGAGGGAGGAGGGAGGGGGTACAGTGACAGTCGATGGGGGGGGGGGGGTTGAAGACTGAGGACTCCCGTTCTCCTCTGCTCCCTCCTCTCCCCCTCCTGGCTGACTCATGCAGGTTTCATACCCAGCTGGTGAGGTCAGCGGCTATACTGGGACACAGACAAGGGCAGGAGAGGGGGGGGGGGCAGTACAAAGGAGAGACTGCAAGTAGCAACGTGCTCAGTGGGTGACGCCGGTGTGCGAATTGCAGAGACAGCGAAGAAAATTGGAAACATTTTGGAGATATCAATTTAGTGAATGGGGCACGTTGATAAATGCAACGCCGCCATGCCGCTCCAAGGAAATTCATACATTTTTAAAGTAGAACTCCGGGTAAAACTTTTTTTTTTAGTTTCTAGTTTTGGATGTAGTGTGGAAGAGTTAGAGGGTTTGTCAGGTTTTTAATGCTGTCTGTATCCCCCATGGGGAGATTTCTTCTCACTTCCCATTGTGCGTCCCCAAATTGAGGGGGATTCCCACCTCTGGTGTCCCCATTGAGAGATTTCACCTCCGCACTTCTCCTGGAGACAACTGGAACATTCCTGGTAATGTGGTCAGCAGGACAGGAAGTAAATGGAAATCTTTACAAGGGGCCATATTCTGAGTAAAGTTACGATGGAGTATCTCAGGATACTCCGTCGTATCTCTCTTTTTTGGCCCGCGTATCTATGCGAGTGATTCTTAGAATCATTTTCGCATAGATACGCTGTAGATCCGACATGTGTAAGTCACTTACACTGTGGGATCTTAAATGTAATTACTCCGCCGGCCGCTAGGTGGCGTTTACGTTCAGGTCTCATTTGTTTATGCAAATGAGCCTGATACGCCGATTCCCGAACGAATTTGCGTCGCGTAACCGTCGCTTACGTCGTTTGCGTAGGCGTAAGGTTACCCCTGCTATATGAGGGGTAACCTTACGCCAGTCCCACGTAGGCCATGTTAAGTATGGCGTCGGGTCCGCGTCGTGTTTTCCCGTCGGGTACGTCGTTTTACTAAGTCGTTTTTGAATACGACTTTACGTTAATGACGCACACGTCGGCGTCATTGACGTTTTACGCCGAGAACTGGAGCATGCGCACTGGGCTATTTTAAGCCCGGCGCATGCGCAGTTCGTTAGAATCGGGGGCGCGCTTAATTTGAATAGAAGCCGCCCCCTTGGATTTACGTGGGGGTACGCCGTGCCAATTACACTCCGCCGCCCCAAACTACGAAGCAAGTGTTTGGGGAATACAGCACTTGCTCCTGTAGGTTGGGGCGGCGGAGTGTAAATGGCTTACGCACCGCCCGCCTAGTTTCTTTAAGAATATGGCCCAAGGTGCCTAGTCTATGGCCTGGGGGCCACATGTGGCCCTTTGGCATAGGTGTGCGCAGCTTATTGCATTAGGGTTTGCACCCCAAAGCTCCAACACATATTTACTGGGAGGAAGGGGGATCAAGGGAGCACACGGGGGACCCGGGCAACAGAAGGAAGAGGAACAGGGAAAGGAGGGGGGGTGGCGTATATTAGTACCGACCCCCTATATTTTCCTCCTGTGGCAGCTGAAGGTTGACAAAAGGGAGAGGAGGAGAAGCCTACTTTCAGCTGCTGCAGGAGGAAAATGCAGATCGGTTCCACTAAATTACACCCCCCTCACCGCCTCTCCTGTCCAGGTTCTGAGGACCAACAAGGAAGATTGCGGTTTACTTGTCACTTGCCCACTATTGACAGGTTGCCAACCCCAGGATTAGGGTGTGCCCAGGCACACCTGGCACCAGAGGCAGCTCTAGGCTTTGTGAGGCCTTAGGCAAAACTTGACATGGGGCCCCACTGACGCCCATGATGGGAAAAATAATTCAAGGACAAGAGCCCTTTTCCCCACAACCCTGGCCCGTGGTTGTGGGGGTCTGTGGGCAGGGGGCTTATCGGAATCTAAAAGACCCCCTTAAAAAGGCGGCTTCCAGATCCTGCTCTTTAATAACTAAGGGGCGGGGGCCACCTGGTGATGTCACCTGGTGAACCTGTCCCCTTGTGACGTCATTGACTGAGGGCAAGCTGGATCAATGACATCACAAGGGGTGGGGTCATCGATATTCACTGGTTGTTAGGGATGCTGGCGGCCCCGCTCCTGAGTCAGGGCTCTTAACGCTGCCTGAGCACAGCAGCGTTAAGGTCCCCTGTCCCTCAAAGCTCAGGTAATGCATTGGGTAAGTTAGGTGGCCACGAGGCCCCTGAGAGTGTGAGGTCTTAGGCGACCGCCTAATTTGCCTAATTAAAGAGCCGCCTCACCCCTTGCGCAAGTCAATGCCCTTTGGTACTTAGAATGTGGCCTTCACTCACCAGCATCCAATGGGGGTAGCCTTGAGGGCTGTAATGGCAGCGATCTCTAGAAGTCTCAAATAATAAAATAAATCCCCAGTTTTGGGTCACGGTCCGTCGCGCGCGGGCGCGTGTATATGTTTCCACGCATTTCACACACGTTCCCGAGCGTCTCCTTTCAATGGGCTGTCCTACAAGCAAGGAACGTGTAAAAGAAGTGCGGATACGAATGTTCCATGAGTGATCTCCATGGCACACATGTGTTTTATATAAGAGGTGAAGAGGCGGCCACACGCACGCACATGTGCAGGAGACAGACGGGATCCCGAGACAATCCAGAACAAATGTTTTACATTTAGAAGGAGACGGCTAACGCCAGGGAGCCACGTATCCCGGCAACCAAATATTTCCCGAAGAATCATCTATCGGAAATCAGGCAATCGCCGGAGTTCTTGTGCAATCCAACGTGGGATGTGTTCACTTTGTATTGATGGTGAAGTCTCACGCCGGCCACACATGGATCACATTTTGGCCGGTTCAGCAGGAACCCGACGCATTTCCATCCATGTATGGGCACGGGGGTTGTACAAGGGTTCATCTTCCGATCCACCTACGTGCAACAGCCCTGCCGGATTTTCCCTGATCGATCAGTGCGGCTGGTGTGTTTTTTTTTGAGGTGGGGGGGCAGTAAACAACCACCCCCCGAGCCGGACCTACTCCCACAGGGGGGCGCACGGCAATAGATGGGCACACTGGCAGAAATTGATGGGCACAGTAGCGGCAATAGATGGGCACAGTAGCGGCAATATATGGGCACAGTGGCGGCAATTGATGGGCACACTGGCAGCAATTGATGGGCACAGTAGTGGCAATTGATGGGCACAGTGGCGACAATTGATGGGCACACTGGCAGCAATTGATGGGCACACTGGCAGCAATTGATGGGCACAGTAGTGGCAATTGATGGGCACACTGGCAGCAATTGATGGGCACAGTAGCGGCAATTGATGGGCACACTGTCGGCAATTGATGGGCACAGTAGTGGCAATTGATGGGCATAGTAGCAGAAATTGATAGGCACACTGGAAGAAATTGATGGGCACAGTAGCGGAAATTGATGGGCACAGTAGCGGCAATTGATGGGCACACTAGCAGAAATTGATGGGCACACTGGCAGCAATTGATGGGCACAGTGGTGGCAATTGATGGGCACAGTGGCGGCAATTGATTTATGCCAGGAGGGGGGATTTCAGCAGGAGGGTGGACTTCTACTGGGAGGAGGGGGGATTTATGGTTGGGGGGGGGGGTATGCAGATTAGTGCTTGATTATTATTTTTTTTGGGGGGGGGGGGTGCAATTTGGCATGTTCACCCCCCTGGGCTATAGGTGACCTTGTCCCGCCACTGGTTATAATGATTGAAAAAAAAAGAATGTTTAGATCGCTGCATAAGATCAATCATGACAGGTTCTCTTTAAAGGGCAACTCCAGCTACAAGTACAGCTGAGCCCCCCATTTACAAAATATTTACACTGCCCACAGACTGGCGTGGGTGTGATATATGGCAGCAAAGTATCCGGTGACAACACATTCCAGAGCTGCCATTCTGCAGACTTGGTGTCACCAACCCTGCCTGCCTCTCTCAGCTCTCTCCCACCTATAAGCTCATCCAGGTACCTCCCACATGCTTGTGGGAGGTCCCGCCCCCTGTTCTTCTCTGATTGGCTGACTGTTTTGCGCCCACAAACAGCAACGCTCGATGCAAGCCTGATTTCAGCTTTCAGCTGGTGGTGACCTTGTAGAAAGCCATCCTATCCCTTCTGTATTGAACTGTGTTGTAATGGTACTGTCCCCCGCGACGCTACGGAGACTGTTGGCGCTATATAAATCCTGTATAATAATAATAATTAGTAAACAATTAACTGAATTGGGAAATTGATTTTCTAGCAGCAGCCAATCAGATGCTCCCATTTGTCCTGAATAGAAAAGATCAGCTAGAGCTATTTTTGGACAAAAAAAAAAAAATCCTGAAAAATGTAATAATAAACGCGGCCGAGGCGAAAAAATGGCACCAGACGAATGGCTGCGATATCAGGTGACGGCCCCGGAAAGTACACGAGGGTGGGGCCTGTGCCTTTAAGGCGCTATAAAAAGAAACATTCCTTAGTGTACGACATCATCTTCAGACAGCCAATCGGAGAAGAACAGGGGGCGGGACCTCCCACAGGCATGTGAACTTGTTCATTCATAAAAAAAAAAGAAAAAAGAAAGGGAGTAGGGCAAATCCTGCAGATTATCACTCCCAAAGATATGTTATTGCACTAAAGATATCCAGGCTGCTGCGGGGGAGGGGCATGCTGAGGAGGAACCACAAGTCCCAGCATGCTGTATAGAAAAGTTGGGGAAAATGTAAGTGCCAAAAGAGTGGCTAACCCTTCTCTATTGCAATCCTGGGGGGGGGGGGGGGCTCTGCAGATGATCGCACCTGAGGATTTTCTGCTGCAGACCTTCTCACTAAATACATAGGCTGCTGAAAACAGTGCACAGTGTGCCAGGGGAGTGATCAAAGTCATTAAGTGGTGTGTAAAAAAAAAAGGGTGAGCACAATCAGTAACTGAAGAACCACAAGTGCCAGCATGCTCAGGGCAAACTGGGACGTGAGGCATGGCAGACAAAAGGGGTGAGCACTAGGTGTGCTCGTTATCTGGTTAATGAGCTGTATATATCCTGAGACATGACATTCTTAGACTGTTGCAGGTGCCAAAATGGAATATAAACCCTTCTAGTGACTGAGGAAAGACAAGTGCCCGCATGCTCAGGGCAAACTAGGCCCTGAGGCATGGCAGACAAAAGGGCTGATCATTGGGTGTGCTCGTTAACTGGTTAATGAGCTGCATATATGCTGAGACATGACGGGCCATATTCTTATACATCTAAGGCGGCGGAACGTATGTACTTTACGTTACTCCGCCGCAAGTTTAAGTGGCAAGTGCCTGATTCACAAACCACTTACCTGTAAACTTGCGGCGGCGTCGCGTAAAGTCCACCCGCGCAAGCCATCCTAATTCAAATGATCCTGGCAGTGGGCGTGGATCATTTAAATTAGGCGCGCTCCCGCGCCGATCGTAATGCGCATGCTCCGTCGGGTAAATTACCCGACGTGCGTTGCGCTAAATGACATCTCACGGACGTCATTTGTTTTGACTGTAACGTAAATGGCGTCCAGCGCCATTCACGGACGACTTACACAAACGACGTTAAATTTTCAAATTTCGACGCGGGATCGACGGCCATACTTAACATTGAGTACGCCACCTAGGGGGCATCTTTATCTTTACGCCGCGTATCGCTTACGGAAACGACGTTAAAACACTACGGCGGGCAAGCGTACGTTAGAGAATCGGCGTGACTAGTCATTTGCATATTCTACGCTGACCGCCACCTAGCGGTCAGCGTAAATATTGCAGCCTAAGATACAACGGCGCAAGCCGTCGTATCTTAGGCATGTTTAAGTGTATCTCAGTTTGAGAATACACTTAAACATAGGAAACGGACTTACGTAGGCGTATCTGCTGATACGCCTACGTAACTTGTTTAAGAATATGGCCCGACGTTCTTAAACTGTTGCAGGTGCCAAAATGGAATGTAAGCCCTTCCAGTGACTGAGGAACCACAAGTGCCAGCATGCTCAGGGCAAACAAAAGGACCCCGAGGCATGGCATACAAAAGGGGTGAGCACTGGGTGTGCTCGGTAACTGGTTAATGAGCTGCATTTATGCTGAGACATGATGTTCCTTAACAGTTTCAGGTCCCAAAATGGAATGTAAGCCCTTCCAGTGACTGAGGAACCACAAGTACCTGCATGCTCAGGGCAAACTAGGAACTCGAGGCATGGCAAACAAAAGGACCCGAGGGATGGCAAACAAAAGGACCCCGAAGCATGGCATACAAAAGGGGTGAGCACTAGGTGTGCTTGTTAACTTGTTAATGAGCTGCATTTATGCTGAGACATGACGTTCTTCAATAGTCACAGGTGCCAAAATGGAAAGAAAGCCCTTCCAGTGACTGAGGAACCACAAGTACCAGCATGCTCTGACCAAACAAGGACCTGAGGCATGGCATACAAAAGGGGTGAGCACTAGGTGTGCTTGTTAACTTGTTAATGAGCTGCATTTATGCTGAGACATGATGTTCTTTAACAGTCGCAGGTGCCAAAATGGAATGTAAGCCCTTCCAGTGACCGATGAACCACAAGTACCAGCATGCTCAGGGCAACTAGGACCCGAGGCATGGCAAACAAAAGGACCACAAGGCATGGCATACAAAAGGGGTGAGCACTAGGTGTGCTCGTTAACTTGTTAATGAGCTGCATTTATGCTGAAATATGATCTTCTTCAACTGACTCAGGTGCCAAAATGGAATATAAACCCTGGAACCACAGGTGCCAGCAGGCTCAGGGCAGACTAGTACCCCAGACATGCATACAAAAGGACCCGAGGCATGGCATACAAAAGGACCCGAGGCATGGCATACAAAAGGACCCGAGGCATGGCATACACAAGGGGTGAGCACTAGGTGTGCTCGTTAACTTGTTAATGAGCTGCATTTATGCTGAGACTTGGTGTTCTTCAGTGATAACCAGTAGCCAGTGCTATATAGGAGTGCATGATCCCATGAACAGAAGAAGACCAGATTCTTCCACCTCATGCTGATGTTATTATAATTTAAAATACAAATCAGGGGGAACCATTTTCTATTGGCTGCAGTGGGTAGGCAGAGCCGGGAACTCATGTGGCACCTGAGATCACACTGGTGCAGATATCACAGTTCTGGGATTTCCAGAAGATTAACAAAACTAGAGGGCAACTCAGCCCAGCAGTCTCCACACAACAGAGTAATATCAATTCTGAGTGGAATGGCCCTTTAAGCCAGCCGTTTTTCTATTGGCTGCAGCAGGTAGGTGGAGCCGGGAACACATGTGCAACTTCAGGACCTGAGATCTCTCTTCTTTGTTGGGAACTGCTGCAGATATCTCAGTACTGGAATCCCCAAGAAATAAAAGGAACTGGTGGGTAACTCAGCCTAGCAAACTCCACCCAACAGAGAAATATCAACTCTGCGTGGAGTGGCCCTTTAAGCCAGCCATTTTCCTATTGGGTGAAGCAGGTAGGCGGAGATGGGAACTCATGTGCATCTTCAATACCTGAGATTGCACTTCTTTGTTGGGAACTGGTGCAGATATCTCAGTTCTCGGATTCTCAGGAGATTAAAGGAACTAGAGCGCAACTTAGCCCAACAGTCTCCACCCAACAATGAAATTACAATTCTGCGTGGAGTGGCCCTTTAAGTCATCCATTGTTGGCACCCATTCTGGACTCACCCATTATATTTCATGTGCACCATCCGCAATGCCAGGGCTGTCTTAATGAGACGGCACACCTGGGCACTACCCAGCTGCACGGGGGGCCCCTGTTTTTTTCCCAAAGCAGCTGGTCCTTGAGCCCACGCTGCCCCAAAATTGGGGGCCCCATGATGGTATTGAGAGTGATAGATACACAGGGGAGGCAGTCTGCCTCCTACCTACTTGATGTCTGTTTACCTGCACTGTCAACATTGTAGGGGCCCCAGAGCATTACTTTGCCATGGGGCACATGATGCTATTAAGACGGCCCTGCACAATGCATTTGTAAAATACTTTCCTATTTCTGGCTAATAGCCAATGATTTTTTATCACTGAACCTCAGATATTTTCCAGCATGCTGGTCATTTCCCCAAAACAAGCCCAGAGCCCATTATTGCTCAGCAATGTTCCCATCGACTTGTAATTCTCACTCTGTGTTCTCAGGATCTTCTCATGTCGGATCCCTTCAATCCTTTACATGTTGTATTAATTATCTGCACATGGCAGATTTACCAATCTTCAATGTGCTCTAACGCCCATCCCCCGCCCCCTCTCTGCGGTGACGATATTGGGCTTGCAACATTTCGCACTTTCCCTCGGTGCAATATTCTTTTTCCTATTTCCTGGTGACACATACAGGAATGAATGCCCAAGGCCGGTACACCTTCTTTTTTTTTTTTTTGATCTGTTGCTGACTGTGCCAAATCAAACTTCTCTGCCAAACTTTCTCCTAAACTTTTATTCAAACTTTTTCTTGTAGCTTCTTTGTTACATTTCCAATCCTGGATCCCAAATATTTACACTTTATATTGAACTATAGAAGTGCCTTAAATAATAATAATAAACGTAATAACATCTCTTTGTATCAACTTCATTTCCATTCTTCAATCTGCTACAAAAGTATCACCAACACTAAAAGTGTGACATCATCGTTCTCTGGAGTGCGAGCTCTTGTGGCTAGGGCTCTCCTCAGGGGCGTTGCTAGGTGGCAAGTAGACCAGGGGCTTCAGCCCGAGGCCGGCACCGGTGGTGGAGGGTTAGAGTGTAAGCTCCTCTGGTGCAGAAAATGATGGGAGTAGCTCAGTGTTCTCTGTACAGCACTATGGTATATGTCAGAGCTATAGAAATGTATAATAATTCTACTGTGGTGGAACGTTAGAGTGTAAGCTCATCTGGTGCAAAAAATGATGTGAGTGGCTCAGTGTTCACTGTACAGCACTATGGTATATGTCAGAGCTATAGAAATGTATAATAATTCTACTGTGTGACTGTGGGGGAACGTTAGAGTGTAAGCTCCTCTGGTGCAGAAAATGATGGGAGTGACTCAGTGTTCTCTGTACAGCACTATGGTATATGTCAGAGCTATAGAAATGTATAATAATTCTACTGTGTGACTTTGGGGGAACGTTAGAGTGTAAGCTCCTCTGGTGCAGACACTGACATAAGTGGCTCGGTCTTCTTTGTACAGCACTATGGAATATGTCAGAACTGTGTAAGTGTATAATAGTAAGCTGTGACTGTGCTGAGGGCATTAGAGTGTAAGCTCCTCTGCACCACAGACTGATGTTTTGTTCAATACAATATTCCTCAGTAGAGTGTCCCTGGAAATGAAACCGTTGCCATGTCTTACCTGTGGCTCCTTGTCGGCTGATCTCCACCAGAAGCAGCATCAGAAGAAACTTCATTAGGGTCTGGGATTCCATCCTTGCGGTGGCACTCTTGGTAGCCCTCTGTCTGCTGGGTGGCACCAGGCTGCCCAGGTCTGATGTGTACTATTCAAGCCTGAGGTTCCTACCAATCTCTAGTCTATGCCCCTGTGCTGTGCCAGTCTCTATGCTGTGCCAGTCTGCAGTAAGTGGTTGGTCGGTCTCCTGCTCACTTGCCACGTGTTGGTCTAGGTGAGTGGTGGTGGTTGGTGCCAGCTCTTCCCTGGCGGTCTCTCCTCATTCCCTCTCTTTCTCTCAAGGAATGAATGAGTCACTCTCCTTTCTCTCCTGGCACTCTGAACTGTCTCGGGCTGTCTGGAGGAAGGAGTGAGTCACACACAGACCCTCCTCTCTCTCTCTGCCCTGATGCCCTAATGCCCTCTTTCTGGAGAGAATTGCCTCCTTCTTCACCAACTTCACTAACTCTTCCTTCCTTCCCTCTCCTCTTCCCCTCTGATGTCCTCTGTCTGGATCTCTTCCTCTCAGTCCCTCTCCTCCTCTTGTCTCTGCTCCCCTGTCCTCCTACCTCCAGCTCTCTGTACAGGAATGAATGAGTCAGACTTGGTATCCTGAATCCATAAGCAGAAGGTCTGTCCCATTTCCTCTATCCACCCCCAGACTGTGACGAAGATTAGGGGTAGAGCAGGGGAGGAGGCGAGGGAGTAACAGGCTGCGGGACGGGGAGAGGAGGAGGGAGCGAGAGAGAAGACTGGGCACCAAGTCTGTGCGAACTTCAAACACCCAACCATGTGCTGAGCACTAGGAAAAAATGTCTACTGCACCTGAACACATGGTTACATCAGAAAGAGGGAAGAGAAGAGTATACCTTTAATGACCCTGTCCCCCAGACTACAGGATAGAGAAGAGAGGTGTGAGAAAGAGGGGAGAGGAGAGAGAAAGAGGAGAAAGGAGAAGAAGAGAGGAAGAGAGAAGAGAATAGAGGAGAGGAAAGGAAAAGAAGAGAGGAGAGGAAAAGAAAGGGAAGGATAGGAAAAGAGGAGGAGAGATAAGAGAGGAGAGGAAGAGGAGAAAAGAATAGAGAAGAGAATAGGGGAGAGGAGAGGAAAGGAAAAGAAGAAAGGAGAGGAGAGGAGATGAAGAGGAGAGAGGAAAAGGAGAGGAAGAGGAAAGAGGAAGATAGGAGAGGAAAAGAAGAGAGGATAGAGGAAAAGAAAAAAAGACAAGAGCGGACGAGTGGAGAGGAAAAGAAGAGAGGGGAGGAAAAGAAGAGAAGAGAGGAATAGAACAGGTGAAAGGAGAGAGGAAGAGGGGGGGAGATAAATAGGCCTAGAGGAGAGAGGAAGAGAGGAGAGGGAAATAAAGGGAAGGAAAAGAGGAGGGGAGAGGAGAGAAAGGAGAGGAAAAGAAGAGAGGGGAGAAGAAGGAAAAGAAGAGAGGAAAAGAAAAGGAAAAGAAGCAAGGGATCAAAGAGGAGAGAGGAGGGAGGGGGAGAAAAGAGATAAATAGGGGAGACAAAAGAAGAGTGGATAGAAGAGAGAAAGTTGGAAGAGAAGAGAGAAATAGGGGAGAGAAAAGAAGAGAGAAGAGGAATAGGGAAAGGAAAAGAAGAGAGGAGAGGAGATGAAGAGGAGAGAGGAAAAGGAGAGGAGAGAGGAAGAGGAAAGAGGAAGATAGGAGAGGAAAAGAAGAGAGGATAGATGAAAAGAAAAAAAGACAAGAGCGGACGGGTGGAGAGGAAATGAAGAGAGGGGAGGAAAAGAAGAGAAGAGAGGAATAGAAGAGGTGAAAGGAGAGAGGAAGAGGGGGGAGAAAAATAGGTCTAGAGGAGAGAGGAAGAGAGGAGAGGAAGGGAAAAGAGGAGGGGAGAGGAGAGAGGAAGAGAGGAGAGAAAGGAGAGAAAAAGAAGAGAGGAGAGAGGAAGAGAGGGGAGGAAAAGGAAAAGAAGAGAGGAAAGGAAAAGAAGCAAGGGATCAAAGAGGAGAGAGGAGGGAGGGGGAGAGAAGAGATAAATAGGGGAGACAAAAGAAGAGTGGATAGAAGAGAGAAAGTTGGAAGAGAAGAGAGAAATAGGGGAGAGAAAAGAAGAGAGAAGAGGAATAGGGGAGAGAAAAGGAGAGAGGAGAGGAAATAAAAAGAGGAGACGATAGGAAAAGAAGAGATGAGAGGAAGAGGGGAGAGGAAAAGAAGAGACGAGAGAAGAGGAATAGGATAAGGGGAGAAAATGGGAGAAATAGAGTGGAGAGAGGAACTGGGTAAAGAAGAGAGGAAGAGGGAAGATGAGTGGGCAAGGAAGAGGGGAGAGGAGGGAGGAAGAGGAGACAGGAAAAGGCGAGAGGAAAATCAGATAGAAGAGAAGAAGAGGAATTGAGAGAAAAAGAGGAGAGAGAAGGAAAGGGAAAATAAATTATGCTGAGTTGACAAAAGAAAGGACTATGAGGGGAAAGGAAAGGAAAGGAGATAAGGATGAGAGGTGAGAATAGAGAAGTAAGGAAGAGAGGAGGAGAAAGGAGAGGAGAGGAAGAGGAAAGAGTCAGAAAAGTAATGAAGTAAGGAGAGTAATGAGGAAGAGGGGATAAAAGAGATAGAGGGGAGAGGAGTTGAAAGAAAAGAAAGGAAATTGTGAGAGAAAAAGAGTGAGAAAGGAAAAAGAAGAGGGGAGAGAAAAGGAAGGAACAGAGAAAGGGGAGTAGGGAAGAAAAGAGAGAAATATAGTGAAACACTGAGATGAGAGAGAGAAGGGGGAGGTGTGAAGAGAGCCATGGAGGCGAAAAGTGAAGAGGAGAAAACAGAAGAAGAGTACAGAGAAAATAGGAAAGGGGTGAAGAGATGGTGGAGAAATAGAGAGAAGAGGAGAGGAGTTAACAGGGGGGAAGGGCTGGGGACTGGAAAGGATAGAGGAGAAATAAAAGGTTGAGAGAGGAGAAGAAGAGAAATGAGATGGGGAGGACAGGAGAGGGGGAGAAGGAAAGAGATCACAGAGGAAAGGAGGCCAAGTAGTGAGATGAGAGGAGAGGGGAGAAGAGGAGGAGAAGAGAAATGAGATGGGGAGGACAAGAGAAGGGGAGAAGGAAAGAGATCACAGAGAAAAGGAGGCCAAGTAGTGAGATGAGAGGAGAGGGGAGAAGAGGAGGAGAAGAGAAATGAGATGGGGAGGACAAGAGAAGGGGAGAAGGAAAGAGATCACAGAGGAAAGGAGGCCAAGTAGTGAGATGAGAGGAGAGGGGAGAAGAGGAGAAGAAGAGAAATGAGATGGGGAGGACAAGAGAAGGGGAGAAGGAAAGAGATCACAGAGGAAAGGAGGCCAAGTAGTGAGATGAGAGGAGAGGGGAGAAGAGGAGAAGAAGAGAAATGAGATGGGGAGGACAAGAGAAGGGGAGAAGGAAAGAGATCACAGAGGAAAGGAGGCCAAGTAGATGAGAGGAGAGGAGAGGGGAGAAGAGGAGAAGAAATGTAGGGACAAGAGAAGAAACAAGAGGAGAAAAGAGAGGTGGGAAGGAGCAAGGAGAATAGAGGTGGGGAGAAGAGAGCATAACATAAGAGATATGGATATGAGGGGACAGGAGAGGGAAAAGAGGTGGGGAGGGGGTGACGGGAAGATAGGGTGTAAGAGGTAGAAAGGAGGAGGGTGAGGGAGGAGAATAGGAAAGGTGGGAAAAGAGGAGGACAGCGTAGGTGCAGCCACTGGGGACTACAAACCCATCCAACACCTATCCCCCGATATCATAACCTCTCACAGTCCCCCGTCCTGGTTCACTGAGCAGAAAACGTTGCTTTATTTTGGTGAGATTTTAGAAGCCTCATGAAATGAGTTTAATTAAAGATTCTCCGCCTGTGTCTCTTGGAACCTGAGTCTGTTTCCTGCGCTGAGTACACAGACCTGCGAGATTAGTGAAGGTCTAATACATAAAACAAACTCAACATTTAAATCCCTCAGGCATACTGTACCATCCCATCCAGCATGGCTTTCATTTCTGCACTGGTATTGGAGAACTTGGAGACCTCATTGCCAGGATTTTCTGAACAGGGGCCTGTCTCCGCCCCTATTTTATATTTTGGGGGCGGCATACAAATGCAAACCCCCCCACGCCGGAGACGGACAGGAATGCGGTGGCGATCAGAGGCTTCCTTACCTTAGGAAGGAGGCAGATCAGGCAGACATGGATTCAGGGCCATCACTTCTCCTCCAGGCTGAACAATAAGGCCCCTTTCACACTGGCGCAGTGGCGGTATAGCGCATTGCGGGCGGTATTGCCGCGGTTTCCCATTGTTTTAAATGGGAAGGAGCAGTATACATACCGCTCCTCTCACCGCTCCAAAGATGCTGCTTGCAGGAGATTTTTTTCTCTCCCGCCAGCGCATTGCCTCAGTGTGAAAGCCCTCCGGCTTTCACATTGAGGTTGCAGTGCAGGAGTTTTTCAGGCAGTATAGCAGCGCTATTTTTAGCGCTGTACCGCCTGAAAAACTCCTCAGTGTGAAAGGGGCCTTAGTGAGTCCTGAAGCCAATCAGGTGTCAGGAGCTGCTTCCTGATTGGCCGGTAGGAGAATCAGGAAGACAATAGCAAATATTAATTCGCTATTGTCACACAACTGGGTGGGCTCGGGGCGCAGTGCTCTGTGCCCTGAGCCCACCCTTTTTTTAAGCCAATTAGAGCGATCCGAGTGAAAAAACACACATACTGTATGCAAGTGCAGGTAACACACATGTGGAAGTAAAAATAAAGAAAGATTAATAAAAAAAAAAGTGCGAGTGCATGTTCCATGGCTAGGTCTTTGTAACAAAAATTGTCGCAGTCACGGCCAAAAGGCGGCACGCAGGAAAAAAGGCGTTGTGGCCTGGTGCCCTTTCTCACAGTGAGGTCCCAAACTCATAGTGATATTAGGAGCACCTCTGGGCCACCCCTCCCAGGGGGTGCTTCTACCTTTTTGACCCCCTGGCCAGACATGGCAGCACTGTTCGAATCAGGAGGCACTGGGCTCCTTGGAACCCCCCTATACTAGGGAAGTATTACCAGCCCCCACCTTACACAGTTGGTGTTCAATTTGGATTCCTTCCCACGAGGAGAGCCCCCAGGACACCCATCATGCCAGCAGGAATATAGCCAGCTATCCCAGCCAAAAAGGCTGAATGATGCCGGAGCGCCCCCCTACTGGACACTGACAAGAACAGACGATGAACATGGCCAAAACCTGACAAGTGATTATTTATGGAACTTAACAGAGTCAAAGGTGACATTTTCTTATCATATAAGACAGCAATGGAATCTCTAGTTTTTCTTCATTTCCTTATTGCCCGAAATATGTAGTCACCCTTCTCTGATGCCTTCACTATAAGCCAAGGTAGGCAATTAAAAAAAAAGGGAGTGTGACACCCAGGGCCGATCCGCCCTATAGGCTCACTATGCAAGCCGCTTAGGGCCCCGCAAAGCTGCGGAGGGCCCCCCAAATTACTAGAGGCCCCACCTGGTGAGAAGTCATTTTCGGCCCCTCACCCCGCTTCTCAACTCGCTGGCTGCATGGGAGAAGAGGTAAGAAGTCAGCACCCCCCGCTTCTCACTTTAATGTATGATGTCATTTCCAACAGCAGAACACCCCCTCCTCCCGCTACTTTAATCAACTTTAATGTGACATATCACTGTCAGCAGCGCCCCCCATATTCTCAACTTTAATGTGACATGTAATTTTGCTTAGGGCCCCAGGGGGGTCAGGATCGGCACTGGTGACACCTTCACCATGGCTGTTTGGGTTGGTGGAGACCACAATCTTGGATGGACTTTGCCCCTAATGTATTAAAACAAAGTAGTAAAGCAATTTTGGAAGAAACTTGACCGATATCAATTCCAAAAGCTCCTCAGGGACAGGAACCATCCTTCGTCTAGACCAGGGGTCTCCAAACTTTCTAAACAAAGGGCCAGTTTACTGTCCTTCAGACTTAAGGGGGGGGCCGGACTGTGGGTATTGGGAGTGGAAAAGGTCCCAACATCAGTGGGAATAAACAATGCCCCATCGTTGGTGTCATAGGAGGAATTGTGCCCCATCTTTGATGTCACTGGGAAGAATTCTGCCCCTTCATTGGTGTCAGTGTGGTGGGGATTATGCCCAATTGTTGGTATCAGTGGATCAGTAGTTGCCCAAGGGCTGGATAAAGGCAAGCAGAGGGCCACATCTGCCCCCCCGGCCGCAGTTTGAAGACCACTGGTATAGACTGTAAACACAGATAGGCCCAGATTCACAAAGCACTTACACCGACGTATAACACGTTACCCCGACGTAAGTGCCAATGTGCGCCGTCGTATGTGTGCGGCAGACCCACGAATCAACATGCGCCTAAAAACAGGCTACACCCCGCCGACGTAGCTTGCACACGCCGGCGTAGGGTGAGCGCACATATGGGCTGGGCGCATGGTGCTGCTCCCATTGATTAGCCATTCAAACATGCAAATGAGGGAAATACGCTGATTCACGAACGTGCGTGTGCCCCGCGCATGCTACGCGAGATGCGCGTAAGTTGTACGTCCGGTGTAAAGTTATTCCCCATAAATGAGGTGCAACCCGGCAACAGACATGCACAGGTCTGCACCAGGGAACACAAGCCCGGCGTATTGTGCGTTGGACGTGTGTCTGGCTGGGCGTACGTACGCGGTGATCCGGCGTAGCTTAGGCAGTTGTGCCGGCGTGGTTGTAAGCAGGCGCAGGGGGGTGCTGTGCATGCGTCCACGTCACGGCGCATGCACAGTTCGTGATACGTACCTGTCTGGCGCTCGGCCCATCATTTGCATGGGGTCACGCACACTTCCACCTACGCCGGCGAAACCCACGCCACGCTGGCGCAGCGTTGGGAGCACTGGCTTGCTGAATGCAATGCTTGCCTCTCCGCGCTACGTTGGCGTGGCGTACGGTGCACCTTGCTCTCTGTGAATCTGGGCCATAGTCTTCTCACACAGAATATGCAATGAAATAGTGAAAGTTGCTAATTGCGGTAAAGTACAACGACTTATAAAATCCATCTTGTCCCCATTGAATCTCAGTAAATGGTATGCTGAGTGGTCGCTTTGCAGCTTGTCCTTTATTATTGAATAAGTCCAACTGTATCCATGTGACTGAATCCCACCCCACCTTCTTCTCTGCTGCTGATTACAACTCCCCGTGCTCCGAGATTTATTTTTAATCCCGAGTACGGAGACCTCTAAGGAAAAAAAAAAAGTAGTCTGTAATTTATATTATGTAAGTTTACAGGTGACATGTGTCCCAGGAAAAGTTCCGCTTGGGCTGGGGAAAGAGGATCCGGTAAGGTTAGATGACATTTTTGGGAGTTTTGGAAAAACGTACCTGGATGGAAAATGTTTTGGCCTCATTACAGAGATCATATATGGCTGGGTAATGCGGCGGATAACGGGTGCCAAGGTCCAAAATAGCAATGTACTCACCCAACCTTTTACAACGATCGCCCTCTTCACCAAGTCATGTGGGTCATCTTGTCCGTCCATCACCTGCTCCTGTGTAGGTTATGAAGAGCAACTCAAGTGAAAAAAATACTATCAGGGAGACATTGCAACAGTGCAGCTGAACTCCACCTGGAACTGTTAAAGCGGAGGTTCACCCTTAGAGGGCACTTTCTCCCCTTAGATTCCTGCTCGTTTTGTCTAGGGGAATCGGCTATTTGTATTAAAATATGATCCGTACTTACCCGTTTTCGAGATGCATCTTCTCCGCCGCTTCCAGGTATGGGTCTTCGGGAGCGGGCGTTCCTTCTTGATTGACAGTCTTCCGAGAGGCTTCCGACGGTCGCATCCATCGCATCACGATTTTCCGAAAGAAGCCGAACGTCGGTGCGCAGGCGCCGTATAGAGCCGCACCAACGTTCGGCTTCTTTCGGCTACGAGTGGCGCGATGGATGCGACCGTCGGAAGCCTCTCAGAAGACTGTCAATCAAAAAGGAACGCCCGCTCCCGAAGACCCATACCCGGAAGCGACGGAGAGGATGCATCTCGAAAACGGTAAGTACGGCTCATATTTTAATACAAATAGCCGATTCCCCTAGACACAACGAGCAGGAATCTAAGGGGAAAAGGGGAAAAATGTAATAAATGGGTGAACTCCCGCTTTAAAGCTGTATCACGGGAGCGCGCTCGCAAAAGCTTTCCACCTTCATGCGAGCGAGCTGTATTGAGACTGTACAATGTCAAGTTGAGTTTTTTTTATATATTTTTGTACGACAAAACTTAACCACTTGAGAACCGCGCTATAGACAAAAGACGTCCACAGCGCGGCTCTCAAGTGCCGAGTGGACGTCTTTGGACGTCTTTTTCTGTGCATTACCCGCGCGCGCCTCTGGGGGGCGCGCAGCGGGTAAACACTGTGCCGGCGCATCGCTGGGAAGCCGATGCGTGTGCCTGGCGTCCGCGATGTCCGCCGGGTACACGCGATCAGCGGTGTCAGCAGGGACGTGGATCTGTGTGTGTGTAAACACAGAGCTCCACGTGCTGTCAGAGGAGAGGAGACCGATCTGTGTCTCTTGTACATAGGGACACAGATCGGTCACCTCCCCCAGTCACCCCCCTCCCCCCACACAGTTAGAACACACCCAGGCTACACAGTTAACCCCTTCCTCACCCCCTAGTGTTAACCCCTTCCCTGCCAGTCACATTTATACAGTAATTAGTGCATTTTTATAGCACTGATCGCTGTATAAATTTGAATGGTCCCAAATTTGTGTCAAAAGTGTCCGATGTGTCCGTCGCAATATCGCAGACCTGACAAAAAAAAATCACAGATCGCCGCCATTACTAGTAAAAAAATAAAAAATAAATCATAAATCTATCCCCTATTCTTGTAGAAGAATACGTATCGGCCTAAACCGAGGAAAAAAAATAAAAATAAAAAAAAAATTGGGATATTATTATAACAAAAAGTAAAAAATATTGTGTTTTTTTTTCCAAATTTTCTGTCTTTTTTTGTTTATAGCGCAAAAAATAAAAATCGCAGAGATGATCAAATACCACCAAAAGAAAGCTCTATTTGTGGGAAAAAAATGATAAAAATATAATTTGGGTACAGTGTTGTATGACCGCGCAATTGTCATTCAAAATGCGTCAGCGCTGAAAGCTGAAAATTGGTCTGGGCACGAAGGGGGTTTAAGTGCCCAGTAATGAAGTGGTTAAATAAAAACTATTGAAACATAAAGAGGACCTGTCACGATAGATTCCTATTACAAGGGATGTTTACATTCCTTGTAATAGTAATAAAAGTGATAAAAAAAAAATGTAAAAGAAAGTGTAAAAATAAAAAAAATAAAGTAAAAAAATAAATAAAACGCCCCTGTCCCCGGTAGCTCGCGCTCAGAAGCGAACACACATGTAAGTCCTGCCCACATATGTAAACGCCGCTCAAACCACATGTGTGAGGTATCGCCGCGTGTATTAGAGCGCAAGCACTGGACCTCTAAACTGGTAACCTGTAAAAAAAAAATTAACCGTCGCCTATGGAGATTTTTAAGTACCAAAATTTGGCGCCATTGCATGAGTGTGCGCAATTTTAAAGCGTGACATGTTGGGTATCTATTTACTCGGCGTCACATCATCTTTCACATTATAGAAAAAAATTGGGCCAACTTTACTGTTTTGTTGTTTTTTTAACTCATGAAAATTTTTACAAAAAAAAAAAAAAAACGTTTGATAAAATGATTGTGCAAGTAAACTGTGAGATAAAAAGTTGCAATGACCGCCATTTTATTCCCTAGGGTCTCTGCTAAAAAAAAAAACATATATAATTATTGGGGGTTCTGAGTAATTTTCTAGCAGAAAAAATGATGATGATTACATGTAGGAGGGGGAGTGGCAGAATAGGCCCGGTATGGAAGTGGTTAAACTCATCCCTAATTTTGAGGATAACTTTGCTTGGAATGACTCTATAAATACCGGATACAATTTGTAAAGATGCATTTCCCCCCCCCTTCAGTGGTTCCTAAAATTGAGCGCTTCCGGGGGCCACACCCCCGTCCTCAGGGCCGCCATCAGGAATTATGGGGCCCCTTACCCGCGAATTGAGAAGCGGGGGGGCCCTTTACAAAATAAAGAAGAAATAAAGAAAAATATATATAAAAAAAGGGGGTAGCCATCCGGGGCCTTGGGGACCTATGGGCCCTTTAATAAAAAGAAATAAAATATATATATCAATTATTATTTTTTTTTTTTAAAAAGGGGGGTTGCCATCTGGGGCCCTGGGCCCTATATATATATATACACACACACAAATTATTATTATTTTTATAAAAATAAATTACAAAAAAAGGGGGGGGGTTGCCATCTGGGACCTCTGGGCCCTTTAATAAAAAATAAATAAAAACAAATATATAAAAAAAAATGTATAAAAAAAAAAAGGGGAGAGTTTCGATCCAGGGCCCTGGGGACCTCTGGGCCCTTAAATAATATTATATACATATATATATATATATATATATATATATATATATATATATATATATATATATATATAAAAATAAAAGAAATAAAAAAAATATAAAAAAAGGGGGTTGTCATCCGGGGCCCTGGGGATTTCCGGGCCCCTGGGGACCTCCGAACCCCTAAAAAAAAAAAATTGTCCCTTTTATAAAAAAATAAATAAAAAAAGGGGGGGGGGTTGCCATCCGGGGCCCTGGGGACCTTCGGACCTCTAAAAAAAAAAATTGGCCCTTTAATAAAAAATAAAATCAAAATATATAAAAAAATATATATATTTTTTTATAAAAAATAAATAAAAAAAGGGGGGTTGCCATCTGGGGCCCTGTGGGCCTCCGAGCCCCTGGGGACCTCCCGACCCCTTACAGGTGTACTGCCTGTACCCCCCTGATGGCGGCCCTGCGGCTGCTGCGCCGTTAGCGGTCTTCAGAAAAGGGTCACGTGACATCAACGTTGCTCTCCAGCGCGCCGGGTGCAGGTCACACCGCTGGAAATACAACGGGTTGCACAACCAGCACTTCCCTCACTTGTCTCTGTACAGCGACTGTCACTCTTTAGGACATGCTTAGATACGTCTGGAAACTCCAGCAAGAAAAACTCCCAATTTACCTAATTCCAGGCATTCTTCAAAAGTTTTCACCTCTTGCAAAAAAATTTGTGTCGGCCAAACATGCATCAGACTTCAGAGAAGACGAGAAATATTTATTGTGTGTATTACGTATGGGAACCGATCTCACATGGACAGCCCAAGTCAACAAACAGCAGTTATTCTTAAAGGGGAAGTACAGTGCATTTCCAGTGGGCACATAAATTACAGTATATGTGATATTATTGCACCGGTAACCTTAAAGCCGGGGTTACCTAACTTTCCAGTATGGGGGCTATGCTGCTGTGTATTTTACGCACATGGTGGGTTGAAAAAAAAAATCAGGTTTATAAATCAATGAATAATAAATGAAATAATACTTTTTGTTTGGATCAGCATGATAGGATTCAGAACAAAAGAGAAAGAAATGAAGTAAAACAAAACAAATCCCCCCCCACCCCCCATAAATTATGGGTCCCATCAGAGTCCCCCATATATCAGAGTTTACCTTAGGAGTCTCCCGTTACATCAGAGCCCTCATCAGAGTTCCCCTTTACATCAGACCCCCCTTGCATTAGAGTTCACCTTAGGAGCATCCTCTTTACATAAGAACCCCCATCAGAGCCCCCTAACATCAAGATTCCACCTTAGGAGTCTCCCGTTACATCAGAGCCCTCATCAGCGTTCCCCTTTACATCAGAGTTCCCCCTTACATCAGAGCGTCCCACTTTTGGAGCACCTTCTTTACATAAGAGCCCCTATCAGAGCCCCCTAACATCAAGATTCCACCTTAGGAGTCTCCCGTTACATCAGCGTCCCCATTACATCAGAGTTCACCTTAGGAGTCTCCCGTCACATCAGAGCCCCCCTTTACATCAGCATCCTCATCAGAACCCCCCTTGCATTAGAGTCCATCTTAGGAGCACCCTCTTTACATAAGAGCCCCCATCAGAGCCTCCTTACATCAAGATTCCACCTTAGGAGTCTCCCGTTACATCAGCGTCCCCATTACATCAGAGTTCACCTTAGGAGTCTCCCGTCACATCAGAGCCCCCCTTTACATCAGCATCCTCATCAGAACCCCCCTTGCATTAGAGTCCATCTTAGGAGCACCCTCTTTACATAAGTGTCCCCATCAGAGCCTCCTTACATCAAGATTCCACCTTAGGAGTCACCCTTTACATCAGAGTCCTAATCAGCGTTCCCCCTTAAATCAGGATCTCCATCAGAGCCCCCCTTACACCAGTCCACCCTAGGAGCACCCTTTACATAAGAGCCCCCTTACATCAACATTACACCTTAGGAGTTACCCTTTACATTAGAGTCCTAATCAGAGTGCTCCCTTACATCAGGATCCCCATCAAAGCAACCCTTACATCAGAGTCCACCTTAGGAGTTCCCCTTTACACCAGAGACCCTATCAGAGCCCCCTTACATCAAGATTACACCTTAGGAGTCACTCTTTACATAAGAGTCCTAATCAAAGTTCCCCCTTAAATCAGGATCTCCATCAGAGCCCCCCTTACATCAGAGTCCACCTTAGAGGTCCACCCTTTACATAAGAGTCCCCATCAGAGCCCTGTTTAAATCTAGATTCCACCTTAGGAGTACCTGCCTATAGATCAGTGTCCATGTCAGGATCCCCGCTTACATCAAGGTTCCTCCTTCGGAGTCCCCTTCTCACATCAGTAAGCCCATCAGAGTCCCCCCTCCCTACATCAGGGTCCCCATCAGTGTCACCTCTTACATCAGTGTTCCCATCAAACTTGTCCTTTCCTCAGGGTCTCCATCGGTGTCTCCCACCCCCCCCCCTTACATCTGGATCCCCATCTGAATGCTCCCTTACATCACGGTCCACATCAGTGGAAACCAACAGCCTGTGTACATCTGCTGTGGGACTAGGGTGACCACGTGTCCCGGATTGCCCGGGACAGTCCCGCATTTTGCAGGTCTGTCCCAGGTCCCGGGCACCTTCATTCCAGGACAATACAGTGTCCCGGAATGAAGCTGACACAGCCAACCCCCCTCCCCCCTATCTGTTGCCCCCAAAAAGGGCAACCACATCGCCGCTTTACTCACTGACAGCACTTGTCCTGCCCGGGAATGGCGCATGTTGTATCTTAGTGGCATTTTTTTGTAAATTGCAAAAAATATATAAAAAATGAAAGAACAAACTGAGCTATTTTTTTGCTAATCTTAAAGTGGTAAATACAGCTCGGTGAATTAAACCCATTGGCCCAGATTCACAAAGGAGTTACAACGGCGTATCTCCAGATACAACAGCGTATCTCCAGATACGCCGTCGTAACTCTGAGTGTGAGGTGTCGCATCTCTGCACCTGATTCATAGAATCGGATACGCCTCACTGTTGCCTAGATACGAGCGGCGTAAGTCTCCTACGCCATCGTATCTTGGGGTGCATATTTACGCTGGCCGCTAGGTGGCGCTTCCGTTGATTTCCGCGTCGAATATGCAAATGAGCTAGATACGCCGATTCACGAACGTACGTGCGCCCGGCGTATCAAGATACGTCGTTTATGTAAGGCGTCGGACCGGTGTAAAGTTACCCCTCATAAAGCAGGGGTAAGTCATGTTAGGTATGGACGTCGGAAACGTCCGAACAGCGTCGTATTTTACGTCGTTTGTGTAAGTCATCCGTGAATGGGGCTGGGCGTAGGTTACGTTCACGTCGCCTAAGCATTGAGCGGGCGTAATTTACCTAAAAAATTTGACGTGATACTGAGCATGCGCGCGCATGCGCCGTTCGTAAAGCGCGTCATTTACGTGGGGTCACGAATCATTTACATACAACACGCCCCCTACCAGCCTAGTTTGAATTAGGCGCGCTTACGCCGGCCCATTTACACTACGCCCCCGTAACTTAGAGCGCAAGTTGTTTCTGAATACGGGATCTGCCGCTCTAAGTTACGCTACGCCCGCCTAAAGATAGGCGCTTCTTTGAGAATCCGGCCCATTGTGTCTCTGGGGCAAGCAGTGAAGGAAAAACAAGAAACAGAAATTCGGAGGAAAGAGAGGGGGTGGGGAGGGGGAAGACTGAAAAACAGCGATGAATCCAACGACTCGAAGAAGTTCTCCAAGGAAAACTCTTTCTCAGAGACATGGAACCCATCGGCACAAGACCCAAAAATAATAACTTCCACATCCAAAATGCCATTGCCTATTCCAAGTACTTATGCGAGCAAAAGTCAAAGACGGGACCGACCACACCCCAGAATACTAATCTTATAATGAAATGTTATTGAGGAGAAAATTCAGGATTTCCAAGTGATCATCACATTGAGGGAGGTTCTAGAGCAGTGGTTCCCAACCTTCCTAGTGCCGTGACCCCTTGATAAAATTTCCCAGGTTGTGGGGACCCCTAACAGTAAAAATTATTTTCATAGCGTGGGTTGTCAGCACCCAAGGCAAGACGGGTAATTTGCGCCCCTAACCTATGAACATTTAGGGCCAGATTCACAAAAGAGATACGAGGGCGTATCTCCTGATACGCCGTCGTATCTCTGTGATCCGCCCGTCGCATCTATGCGGCTGATTCATAGAATCAGTTACGCATAGATAGCCCTAAGATCCGACAGGTGTAATTGACTTACACCGTCGGATCCTAGGATGCAATTCTAGGCCGGCCGCTAGGTGGCAATTCCATTGCGGTCGGCGTAGAATATGCAAATGACTAGTTACGGCGATTCACGAACGTCCGCTTTGCCCGTCGATCTAAATTTACGTCGTTTCCGTAGAGATGCGTCGCGTAAAACTAAGCATGCCCTCTAGGTGGTGTAACCCATGTTAAGTATGGCCGTCGTTCCCGCGTCGAAATTTTAAATTTCACGTCGTTTGCGTAAGTCGTCCATGAATGGCGCTGGACGCCATTTACGTTACCGTCGAAACCAATGACGTCCTTGCGACGTCATTAAGCGCAATGCACGTCGGGTAATTTGACGGACGGAGCATGCGCAGTACGTTCGGCGCGGGAACGCGCCTAATTTAAGTGGTGCCCCGTCCCATTTGAATTAGGCGGGGCTTGCGCAGAGCGGATTTACGTTACACCGCCGCAAGTTTACAGGTAAGTGCTTTGTGAATTAGGCACTTACGCTGTAAACCTGCGGCGGTGTAACGTAAATGGGATACGTTACGCCGCCGCTGCGCAACGGATTTGTCTGTGAATCTGGCCCTTAGAGCTCCCAAGGTTCCTTTCCACTTGTACAATAATAAAACCCCTTTGCGGTGTCTTGTAGCAGTGACACCGTTGCCGAAATCAGGAGATGGGGTCTCCTCCAGCCCCTCCCACTTCACATTCCTCACCAGTCAGCTGATTAGTCTCTGCCCCCCCAAGCCATGCCGTGAACTGAATGGGCGGCTGCAAAGAGGCTGAGTGGGCGGCCGCGGGTTCCAGAAACAGCCACGCTGGGCGGCGGCAAAAAGGCTGGGAGAGTGGTCTTCTGGAACAGCCCAGGATTTGGTGACCCCTTGGCAAATCATCATTTGACCCCCGAGGGGGTCCCGACCCCCAGGTTGAGAACCACTGCTCTAGAGGAAATCCAACACACACAGCAGTAGAGAATCCCACCGGTAAGAATGAAATCCACTTCCCCTACAAAAGCAAAACTGTCCATAGTGGTCCCGAGTGTTGGCTGCCTATGCCGGGATTGGAACCTCATAACGTTTGGAACCTCATGAAAGACACCTACCAGAGAAGGAAGTCGCTCAGAACCTCAAGCCAAATCGATAAAGAGTCCAAAATGCTTTAATAATTCTTTAGCAACACCACAAAAAAAGCTTTCAACATGTTTCAGGAGATCAAAGCATTCCCCTTTCATCATGGCTACAAAAATAAATATGGCATTATTCATATGGATACGTGTAAAGGGTTTAAACTCTTTTACTGCAAATTCAATTATTCAAAACTCCACAGACGTCCCAACCCATGGAAAAAGCCGACAACGGAGAAAGTTTTGGTCTTTTTGTGTTTTTTGTTCTCTGAATTAGACATGTGCACACTGAAATATTTTGTTTCGGAATTTCGTTTTCGTCTGAAAAATACATTTATTTAGTTACTCCCGAAATTTGTTTTTATTTATTTTGTTTTGTTAAAAAATTTATTTGTCCGAAAATCCTGATTAATTAACCACTTAAGGACCGCCTCCTGCACATATACGTCGGCAGAATGGCACGGCTGGGCACAAGCACGTACCTGTACGTCCTCTTTAAGTGCCCAGCTGTGACCCAGTCCGAAGCTCCGTGACAGCGGCCGCGGGACCCGCAGACCCAATCACCGCCGTAGTCCCGCGATCGGTCCCCGGAGCTGAAGAACGGGGAGAGTTGTGTGTAAACACAGCTTCCTCGTTCTTCACAGTGGCGCTGTCATTGATCGTCTGTTCCCTGATATAGGGAAAGGCTTTCAATGACGTCACACGTCCAGCCCCGCCCCCTACAGTTAGAAACACAAATGAGGTCACACATAACCCCTTCAGCACCCCCTTGTGGTTAACTCCCAAACTGCAATTGTCATTTTCACAGTAAACAATGTATTTTTATAGCATTTTTTTGCTGTGAAAATGACAATGGTCCCAAAAATGTGTCAAAATTGTCCGACGTGTCCGCCATAATGTCGCAGTCACAAAAAAAAAATGCTGATTGCCGCCATTAGTAGTAAAACATTTTTTTTTTATAAAAATGCAATAAAACTATCCCCTATTTTGTAAACGCTATAAATTTTGCGCAAAGCAATCGATAAACGCTTATTGCGATTTTTTTTTACCAAAAATAGGTAGAAGAATACGTATCGGCCTAAACTGAGGAAAAAAAAAACGTTTTTTATATATTTTTGGGGGATATTTATTATAGCAAAAAGGAAAAAAATATTGAATTTTTTTCAAAATTGTCGCTCTATTTTTGTTTATAGCGCAAAAAATAAAAACCGCAGAGGTGATCAAATACCACCAAAAGAAAGCTCTATTTGTGGGGAAAAAAGGACGCAAAATTTTTGTTTGGGAGCCACGTCGCACGACAGCGTAATTGTCAGTTAAAGTGTCGCAGTGCCGAATCGCAAAAACTGGCCGGGTCCTTTACTTGCATTTTGGTCCGGGTCTTAAGTGGTTAAGGTCGAATCTGTCATTGAAGGCTTATGGTGTCTGTCGAATGTTCTAAGAAGATTCTACGGAGCAGCTAACCTGTACAACGCCGCGATCGTACATTTCCGGACGAATGTTCCGCCTACAAGCTAGCTATAGTAGAATTCTAATGTTGTATGACACTAATAATAATTATATTTATTAATTATTATTACTAGTCAACCAACATTAGAATTCTTCTATAGCTTGTGGGCGGAGCATTTGACCGGAAATGTACGATCGCGGCGTCATACAGTTTAGCTTCTCCGTCGAATCTTCTTAGAACTTTCGACAGACACCATAAGCCTTCAATGACAGATTCGACGTTTGTATGTTTTTTCGCTGATTCGTCGAATCTTCGTCGTTCATGTCGAATTGTCTACCCCAACACTGTCTCTATAATGTCGAATCTTTTCTCTCTATGCCGAATAATCTCAGACTAATAGAGTCAGGTTAGGCACATTCGATCACAGATTCGATAGACACAGATCGCTATTGTCACCGTCATGTTGAATCTTCTATCTACATCCAACTGTTGTAGCAACAAAAACGAAAAATAAGCATTTTTTTATGTCGGATCTTTCGGATGTCGGATTCTGCGCGTTCGTTTGTTAAAACGATAACGAAAATACCCGAAAATCGAACTAAAAACGAATGCACATGTCTACTTGTAATAACAAAGGGGAAAAAAGAGGGGGGTGCCAGAGACTGGTAACCAGGGGCGGACTGACAACTCATGGGGCCCCCGGACAATAGGAGATTATGGGGCCCCCGGGCAATAGGAGATTATGGGGCCCCCGGGCAATAGGAGATTATGGGGCCACACAGTATACACACACACACACATACAGTATGTATACACACAGAATACACATACACACATTGAGAAGGTACTGGAGAGGCCAGGCAGCTATTATCTTGGGATTTTTAGACCAGTCCGCCCCTGAACGCACCTCCATGTATCAAAGTGCAGGTCTTGTGGTGTGAATGGGACCTTAGATAGGAGTGGTAGGCAGAGGAAGTGTAATAATGCCCTATACACACGATCGGAATTTCCGATGGGATAAAACCAGATGGAATTTTCCGTCGGAATTCCGTTCAAGGGGCCAGATTCACAATGAGATACGACGGTGTATCTACAGATATCTACAGATACACCATCGTATCTCTGACTTACACTGGTCCTATCTATGCGCCTGATTCATAGAATCAGTTACGCATAGATAGGGCTAAGATCTGACAGTGTTACAATGTGTTACACTGTCGGATCTTATTTTCGATTTAAAAATGGCGCCGGGGGCGTTCCCGCTGATTTACCTTGAATAATATGTAAATCAGCGAGATACGCAAATTCACGAACGTACGCGGACCCGACGCAGTCTTCTTACGACGTTTCCGTATCGGCTTTCCCGTCGTATACTTACCCCTGCTTTTATCAGGCGCAGCCAATGTTAAGTATAGCCGGCGTTCCCGCGTCGAATTTGAATTTTCTAACGTCGTTTGCGTACGCCGATTCACAAACACGCGCGTCGCAAGTCACGCTCACGTCGAAACCACTGACGTCCTAGTGACGTCAGTGGGAGCAATGCACGCCGGGAAATTCCCCGGACGGCGCATGCGCATTTAAATCGGCGCGGGAACGCGCCTGATTTAAATAGTACACTCCCCCTAGCCGCGGAATTTGAATTCCGCCGGGGGATTTAGGATCCGCCGCCGCAAGTTTGGAGGTAAGTGGTTTGTGAATTAGCCACTTGCCTCTCAAACTTGCGGGAGCGGATCTTAAATCACGTAGATCGAGCGGATCTATAGATCCGCTGATCTACGTGAATCTGGCCCAAGCTGTCTTCCAGCAGTCTTGCATACACACTGGCAGACCAAATTCCGACCGTCCGAAACGCTGTGACGTAAAATAATACGACGAGCCGAGAAAAATGAAGTTCAATGCTTCCGAGCATGCGTCGACTTGATTCTAAACATGCGTGGGTTTTTTCTCCTTCGGAGTTCCACACAGACCATCAGAATTTCCGATAGGAATAACATGTTCTATTTCTAAACTCCGACGGAAAAAAAAATCCGATGGGGCCCACACGCGGTTTGGAATATCCGATGAAAAAATTCCGTCTGACTTTTTTCATCGGAAATTCCGATCGTGTGTACAAAGGCATTAGAGAGGGTCATATAGAGAGTAGAAGGGGCGATGATACTAGGAAGAGAAGGAAGAAGAGTAGGCGGCGGGAAGGCGGGTGGAGGAATGTGCGCTATTCCCATCCTACAGACAACGTGTTGTGACAGAGGAGCGCAGTCAGGTGTCTTCCTCCCTAATCCCGAGCGCAGGTGGTACCTCCCGGCTATCTATAGATTACTATGAGTAGCAGGAGAAGAATCCACTCCTCAGTCTTCTGATTCATCTTCATCCTATTTAATGTCCTCATTGGCAGCTCCACTTCCATACCGCGCATATTCCGACACTTCTCTCCTACATGTAAAAAATCATCATTTTTTTGCTAAAAAATTACTCAGAACCCCCAAACATTACGGCCCGGATTCACAAAGCACTTACGCCGACGTATCTCGAGATACGCCGCGTAAGTGTAAATATGCGCCGTCGTATCTGTGTGCCGCGCCCACAATCTGAGATACGCCTGATAATAGGCTTCCTACGACCGACGTAACTTGCCTACGCCGTCGCATCGCGGGCGCATAGTTACGCCGGGCGCATTTGCCGCTCCCATTGATTTTCTATGCACATATGCAAATGAGGGAGATACGCCGATTCACAAACGTAGTTGCGCCCGGCGCATAATATACGCGGTTTGCGTAAGTCGTACGTCCGGCGTAAAGTTATTCCCCATATAGGAGGCGCAACTCGTGCAAAGGTATGGACCAGGGAACACAAGCCGTCGTATCTTTTGTCGTTTACGTTGTACGTGAATATGGGCTGGGCGTAGGTTACGTTCATGTCGTAGGCAGTGATTCGACGTATCTTAGGCAGTTGTTCTGACGTGATTCTGAACATGCGCACTGGGATGCGGCCACGGGATGGCGCATGCACCGTTCATTTTAAGTACTTCTATGGCGCTTGGCCCATCATTTGCATGGGGTCACGCCTCATTAGCATGGTTCACGCCCACTTCCACTTACGCCGGCTTACGCCGAGGAAACCCAGCGTATCTTTAAGAGCGAGTGGGAGCGAGTGCTTTGTGAATCCAGTGCTTGCCTCTGTGCGCTGCGCCGGCGTAGCGTAAAAGAGATACGCTACGGCGGCATAAATATGCGCCGATGTCTGTGAATCCGGGCCTGTATATGTTTTTTAGCAGAAATCCTAGGAAATAAAATGGCGATCGTTAAAACTTTTTACGGTATTTGCACAACAATTTTTCAAATGCTTTTAAAAAAAAAAAAAAAAACAGTTTCAAGAATTAAAAAAATTACAAAACGGTAAAGTTAGCCCAATTTTTTTTGTATAATGTTAAAGATGATGTTACTCCAAGTAAATAGATACCAAACATGTCACGCTTTAAAATCGCGCACACTCATGAAATGGCGCCAAACTTCGCTACTTAAAAATCTCCATAGGCGACGTTTTATTTTTTATTTATTTTTTACAGGCTACCAGTTTAAAGTTACAGAGGAGGTCTAGGGCTAGAAATTTTGCGCGCGCTCTAACGCACGTGTGGTTTGAACGGCGTTTACATATGTGGGCGGGACTTACGTGTGTGTGTTCGCTTCTGAGCGCGAGTTACCGGGGACAGGGGACGTTTAAAAAAATAAAATACATTTTTTTTTAACTTTCTTTTCTTTTTTTTTTACAGTTTCTTTAAAAAAAATTTTTTTTTACACTTTCTTTTAAAAAAAAATATTTATTTTTGATCGCTTTTATTCCTATTACAAGGAATGTAAACATCCCTTGTAATAGGAATGGTTAGTGACAGGCAGGGGCGGACTGACGATTGGGACTCTCGGGCACTGCCTGAGGGCCCCATGCCACTAGGGGCCCCCATCAGGGTTGCCAGGCTCAGTAAAACCAGGGATGTATGTAAAAATCAGTGTTTTTTTTTACATCTGTCCCTGATATGTCCAAAACCGACATGCTTTGGATGTGAAAATCCCGAGATTTTAGCTGCCCTGCCTCCTGGCATGGTGGCCACCTGTAAGCCCGGGGGCCCCATAATCTTCTATTGTCCGGGGGCCCCATGACTGGTCAGTCCACCCCTTGTGACAGGTCCTCTTTATAGAGAGATGCCGGGTCAGAAACACACCCCCAAGACCACCACTGCCTTGCTAAAGAAGCTGAGGGTAAAGGTGATGGACTGGCCAAGCATGTCTCCAGACCTAAACCCTATTGAGCATCTGTGGGACATCCTCAAAGGGAAGGTGGAGGAGTAGGGTTGCCACCTGTCCAGGAATCACCCGGACAGTTCGGGTTTGGGGATCTTGTGTCCGTGTTTCAGTCTGCCTGAAACCCGGACACATTATTTAGACTGGGCTGTGGCTCCCCAAGTAACTGAGGTAGTCACACAAAAATCTGTTGCCATTCGGGAGATGCGGGCCGCTGTCTGGGGGCAGGTTTGGCATCACTGAGGGGGAGCCATGATGTCAGCAAGAGCAGTTTGGCCACACCCACTGTTTGCCGCAGCGCGCTGCATTACCACTCTCCTTGAGGCACCCAAAGATGCCCCAGGTCTTTTATAATCCTATTGTGTATACTACGAAAAAAAATGTGCCGCTAAAGTGTTCGGGTTTGGCTTGAAGAAAAGGTGGCAACTCTATGGAGGAGCGCAAGGTCTCTAACATCCAATAGCACTGTGATGTCATCATGGAGGAGGGGAAGAGGACTCCAGTGACAACCTGTGAAGCTCTGGTGACCTCCATGCCCAAGAGGGTTAAGGCAGTGCTGGAAAATAATGGCGGCCACACAAAGTATTGACACTTTGGGCGCAACTTAGACATTTTCACTTAGGGGTGTCCTCACTTTTGTTGCCAGCGGTTTAGACATTAACCACTTAACCCCCGGACCATATTTTGCGATTTGGCACTGCGTCGCTTTAACTGACAATTGCGCGGTCATGCGACGTGGCTCCCAAACAAAATTGGCGTCCTTTTTTTCCCCACAAATAGAAATTTCTTTTGGTGGTATTTGATCACCTCTGCGGTTTTTAGTTTTTGCGCTATAAACAAAAATAGAGCGACAATTTTGAAAAAAATGAATATTTTTTACATTTTACTATAATAAATATCCCCCAAAAATATATATAAAAAAAACATTTTTTTTCCTCAGTTTAGGACGATACGTATTCTTCTACTTATTTTTCGTTAAAAAAAATCGCAATAAGCGTTTATTGATTGGTTTGCGCAAAAGCTATAGCGTTTACAAAATAAGGGATAGTTTTATGGCATTTTTATTAATATTTTTGTTTTACTAGTAATGGCGGCGATCAGCGATTTTTTTTCGGTACTGCGACATTATGGCGGACACTTTTGACACATTTTTGGGACCATTGTCATTTTTATAGCGATCAGTGCTATAAAAATGCCACTGGCCGGGAAGGGGTTAACACTAGGGGGCGGAGAAGGGGTTAAGTATGTTCCCTGGGTGTGTTCTAACTGTAGGGGGGGTGGCCTCACTAGGAAAAATGACTGATCTTCTGTTCATACATTGTATGAACAGAGGATCAGCATTTCCCCCCGTGACAGGACCGGGAGCTCTGTAACAAGCGATCGCGTGTGCCCGGCGGCGATCGTGCCTGCCAGGCACATGCACGGGAGTCGGGGGAGAGCGGGCAGCGCGCACGCGCCCCTAGTGGCCAGCGCGAGAGCCGACATAGAGCTACGGGCTCTCGCGCAGGGGGGACGACCTGCCGCCGTAAACGACGGCGGTAGGTCGGCAAGCAGTTAATGGCTGTGTGTTGAGTTATTTTGAGGGGACAGCAAGTAATGTACACTGTTATACAAGCTGTACACTCACTACACAACATTGTAGCAAAGGGTCATTTCTTCAGTGTTGTCACATGAAAATATTTACAGAAATGTGAGGGGTGTACTTACTTTTGTGAGATATGTAAACACTACCATAGCGCTGTGTTGGTTGTTTTATAAATATTTGTCCTTGTTTTTAGCCTTTGTGTTACTCAGCCCAGACTTGGGATTCCACTTTCTGTTTGTATTTGTTTTTAGCAACTTGTGAATTTCCGATCGGCTCCGGAGGAGAAAACATTTCCACGTGGAGAGTTCTGTGTACGGCGCTGCCATGGCGACTTTCCGCAATGAGAGCGGTAGCGCCATCTAGTGGTAGAGCACGGCTGCTACAATGTAACCTTCTCTGGAATGTATTTCCGAATACAAAGCAACATTGTGCTGTCAATTAAAAAAGAAAAGAAGAGACGCCCATTATTTAAAGGGAAACAGTCATATGCAAAATGGAACTTGAAGGGGTTGTAAAGGTACAATTTTTTTCCCCTAAATATCTTCCTTTACCTTAGTGCAGTCCTCCTTCACTTACCTCATCCTTCCATTTTGCTTTTAAATGTCCTTATTTCTTCTGAGAAATCCTCACTTCCTGTTCTTCTGTCTGTAACTCCACACAGTAATGCGAGGCTTTCTCCCTGGTGTGGAGAAAACCTCTTGAGGGGGGAGGGGGCGAGCAGGAGAGTCAGGACGCTCTCTACTTTGCAGATAGAGAAAGGAGCTGTGTGTTAGTGGACGATCAATGACACTGCCACATAGAAGAACGGGGAAAGTGTGTTTACACTCACCTCTCCCCGTTCTTCAGCTCCTGTGACCGATCGCGGGACACCGGCTGCGATCGGGTCCCACGGGCGTGGTCACGGAGCTTCGGACTGGGCTGGGCTTAAAGAGAAACGTACAGGTACGTGATTGTGCCCAGCCGCGCCATTCTGCCGACGTATATCGGCGTGAAGGGGTCCTTAAGTGGTTAATTGCAACCGTAATCGGCAATTTATTTTTAAAATGACGGAAGTTCTCATTTCAAGATTAAAGAACAGCTGGGATAAGGTGACGTGCGATTATACAAATGATTTCATTTTCCATGCCAATGCCTACATAGGGAAAAACTCCCAACTTTCCCAAAATGGGGAGGCCTCTGTAAGAATAAATAAATGTAAACTCATTTCTATGCAAAAAGTAACATTAATTAACTTGGCACAAACATTACTGAACATGACAAATATTCCCCGCAGGCAGGGCCGCCATCAGGAATTATTGGGCCCCTTACACAGCTTCAGGCATGGGCCCCCTGGAGCAGAGAACCGGGGGGGGGGTGCTGCCGCCTGAAATTGAGAAGCGGGGGGTGGGGGCTGCCGCGGATTGAGAAGCGGGGGGGCCCTTTACACAAAAAAGAAGAAATAAAGAAAAAAATGTATAAAAAAAAGGGGTAGCCATCTGGGGACCTCTGGGCCCTTTAATAAAAATAAAAAAGATATATAAAAAAAATATATATTTTTTTTAAAAAGGGGGTTGCCATCTGGGGACCTCTGGGCCCTTTAATAATATATATAAATGTTTGTGTGTGTGTGTGTATGTATATATATATATATATATATATATATATATATATATATATAAAGAAATTACAAAAAAGGGGGGTTGCCATCCGGGACCTCTGGGCCCTTTAATAAAAATTAAAAAAATAAACCTCTGGGCCCTTTAATAATAAAAAAATATATATATATATATATATATATATATATATATATATATATATATATATTTATTAAAATAAACATTTATGAAAAAAAAAGGGGGGTTGCCATCTGGGGACCTCTGGGCCCTTTAATAAAAAAAATAAAAATATATATATATATATATATATATATAAATAAAAAAATAAACATTTATAAAAAAAAAAGGGGGGATTTGCCACACATGGGGCCCTGGGGACCTCTGAGCCCTTTAATTATATATATATATATATATATATATATATATATATATATATATATATATATATATATATATATATATATAAAAAATACAAAAAAATATATATATAAAAAAAATATATATAAAAAAAATATAATTTTTTTATTAAAAAAGGGGGGTTGCCATCCGGGGCCCTATAAAAAAATATATAAAGACAAAAAAAAAAAATATATATATATATATAAAAATATATAATTTTTTTTATAAAAAAAGGGGGGTTGCCACCCGGGGCCCTGGGGACCTCTGGGCCCTTTAATAATAATAATAATAATAATATTATATATATATGGGGACCTCTAAAAAAAAAAAAAAATGGCCCTTTATTAAAAAATAAAATAAAAATATATAAATAAAATATTTTTTTATAAAAAATAAATAAAAAAAGGGGGGTTGCCATCCGGGGCCTCCGGGCCCCTGGGGACCTCCGGACCTCTAAAAAAAAAATTGGCCCCTAAAAAAAAAAAAATTTTTTTTTTTTTTTTAAAGGGGGTTGCCATCCGGGCCCCTGGGGACCTCCGGGCCCCTTACAGGTGTAATGCCTGTACCCCCCTGATGGCGGCACTGCCCGCAGGACATGCAGACCTCTCATAATAATCCTTTACATTTCTCATGTTCTTTGAAACAGCAGCACGCCGTATTCTCTCACACATGAAGAATTCCAGGCTGGATCATTTAAAATACTGGGCCATAATTTACGATGGAGTATCTCAGGATACTCCATCGTATCTCTCTTTTTTGGCCCGTGTATCTATGCGAGTGATTCTTAGGGCCAGATTCACAAAGAGATACGACGGTGTATCTCCTGATATCTCCTGATACACCATCGTATCTCTGACTTACACTGGTCCAATCATTGCGCCTGATTCATAGAATCAGAAACGCATAGATAGGGCTAAGATCTGACAGTGTTACACTGTGTTACACTGTCGGATCTTTTTTTCAATTTAAAAATGGCGCCGGGGGCGTTCCCGCTGATTTACGATAAATAATATGAAAATCAGCGAGATACGCAAATTCACGAACGTACGCGGACCCGACGCAGTCTTCTTACGACGTTTCCGTAGCGGTTTTCCCATCGTATACTTACCCCTTCTTTTATCAGGCGCAGCCAATGTTAAGTATAGCCGGCGTTCCCGCGTCGAATTTGAATTTTCCTACGTTGTTTGCGTACGCCGATTCACGAACACGCGCGTCGCAAGTCCCGCTCACGTCGCAACCACTGACGTCCTAGTGACGTCAGTGGGAGCAATGCACGCCGGGAAATTCCCCGGACGGCGCATGCGCATTTAAATCGGCGCGGGAACGCGCCTGATTTAAATAGTACACTCCCCTAGCCGCGGAATTTGAATTCCGCCGGGGGATTTAGGATCCGCCGTCGCAAGTTTGGAGGTAAGTGGTTTGTGAATTAGCCACTTGCCTCCTAAACTTGCGGGAGCGGAACTTAATTCACGTAGATCGAGCGGATCTATAGATCCACTGAGCTACGTGAATCTGGCCCTTAGAATCATTTTCGCATAGATACGCTGTAGATCCGACATGTGTAAGTCACTTACACTGTCGGATCTTAAATGTAATTACTCCGCCGGCCGCTAGGTGGCGTTTACGTTCAGGTCTCATTTGTTTATGCAAATGAGCCTGATACGCCGATTCCCGAACGAATTTGCGTCGCGTAACCGTCGCTTACGTCGTTTGCGTAGGCGTAAGGTTACCCCTGCTATATGAGGGGTAAGTTTACGCCAGTCCCACGTAGGCCATGTTAAGTATGGCGTCGGGTCCGCGTCGTGTTTTCCCGTCGGGTACGTCGTTTTACTAAAGTCGTTCTTGAATACGACTTTACGTCAATGACGCACACGTCGGCGTCATTGACGTTTTACGCCGAGAACTGGAGCATGCGCACTGGGCTATTTTAAGCCCGGCACATTTCGTTAGAATCGGGTGGCGCGCTTAATTTAAATAGAAGCCGCCCCCTTTGAGATACGCAGGGATACGCCGGGCCAAATACACTCCGCCGCCCCAAACTACGGAGCAAGTGTTTGGAGAATACGGCACTTGCTCCTGTAGGTTGGGGCGCCGGAGTGTAAATGGCTTACGCGACGCCCGCCGGAATTATACGAGAATATGGCCCACTGTGGTTACATTTGTGACAGACCCAACCATGACAGAGGCTTATGGAGGGGACTGGGGGCAAGTCTCCTACCCTCCGATTAGTGGAGGCCCGTCCATAAGGGGCGCCGCCCCCCTGGTCCATGCGCCTGGCCCCCAATCTACACGCAGGGCGCTGGACGCACGGATTCCAATGTTTTTTTTGGTAAGCACATGATTAGAGCAAACAAAATTGGTGTCCTTTTTTCCCCACAAATAGAGCTTTCTTTTGGTGGTATTTGATCACCTCTGCGTTTTTTTTTTTTTGCGCTATAAACAAAAAAAAGAGCGACAATTTTGAAAAAAAAAAGCAATATTTTTTACTTTTTGCTGTAATAAATATCCCCCAAAAATATATAAAAAAAAAGAATTTCTTTCTTTCTCAGTTTAGGCCGATCCGTATTCTTCTACATATTTTTGATAAAAAAAAAAAAAATAGCAATAAGCGTATATTGATTGGTTTACGCTAAAGTTATGGGCCTGGATTCACAAAGATTTTACGCTGGCGTATCTATTGATACGCCGCGTAAGTTTTAAGATGCGTCGTCGTATCTCTGCACGGTATTCTTGAAGCTAGATACGCCTGAAATCTGGCTTCAGCCGACCGACGTAAGTCTTAGTACGCCGCCGTATCTTGGGGTGCATATTTACGCTGGCCGCTAGGGGCGCTTCCGTTGATTTACGTGCCGAATATGCAAATGACCTAGATACGCCGATTCACAAACGTAGTTCCGTCCGGCGCATCTATATACGTCGGAACAGCAGTGTATTTTACGTTGTTTGCGTAAGTAGTCCGTGAATGGGGATGGGCGTGGGTTACGTTCACGTCGACTAAACATTGAGCCGACGTAACTTAGGGACAAAATTAGACGTGATACTGAGCATGCGTGCGCATGAGCCGTTCGTAAGGCGCGTCATTAACGTGGGGTCACGATTCATTAGCATACAACACGCCCCCTACCAGCCTAATTTGAATTAGGCGGGCTTACGGCCGACCCATATACGCTACGCCGCCGTAACTTCGGGCGCAAGTTCTTTCTGAATACACTACTCGCCTGACTAAGTTACGGCTGCGTAGCGCATTTGAGATGCGCTACGCCCGCCTAAAGATACGCGCATCTTTCTGAATCTGGCCCATGGTGTCTACAAAATAGGGGATAGTTTATGGCATTTTTTTTTATTAATAATGGTGGCGATCTGCGATTTTTATCATGACTGCTACATTATGGCGGACACTTCGGACACTTTTGACACATTTTTGCGACCATTGTCATTTATACAGCGATCAGTGCTATAAAAATGCACTGATTACCGTGTAAATGACACTAGCAGGAAAGGAGTTAACCACTAGGGGACAAGGAAGGGGTTAAGTGTGTCCTAGGGAGTGATTCTAACTGTGGGGGGCTGGGCTACATGTGACACAACATTGATCACTGCTCCCGATGACGGGGAGCAGTAGATCAGTGTCCTGTCACTAGGCAGAACAGGGAAATGCCTTGTTTACATAGGCATCTCCCCATTCTGCAGATCCAAGGTTTAAAGGGGACGTACAGGTATGTCCATATGCGCAGACGTGCCATTCTGCTGACGTAAATAGTCGTGCAGCGCTTGGCAAGCGGTTAATTATGATTGTAATTGGCGGGACTCTGTGAATGGGGAGACTCCTGTATAAGTGGTGAATCTGATCTTAAAGTGGAGGTTCACCCGAAAAGTACATTTTTTTTCTTTTTTGAAAAGTACATTTTTAACATTAGATTGAGGCTCATTTTGTGAAGGGGAATCGGGTGTTTTTTTAAAAATCGAAGCTGTACTTACCGTTTTAGAGAGCGATCTTCTCCGCCGCTTCCGGGTATGGGCTGCGGGACTGGGCGTTCCTATTTGATTGACAGGCTTCCGACGGTCGCATACATCGCGTCACGATTTTCCGAAAGTAGCCCGAACGTCGGTGCGCAGGCGCCGTATAGAGCCGCACCGACGTTCGACTACTCGTGACGCGATGTATGCGACTGTCGGAAGCCTGTCAATCAAATAGGAACGCCCAGTCCCGAAGACCATACCCAGAAGTGGCGGAGAAGATCGCTCTCTAAAACGGTAAGTACTGCTTCAATTTTAAAAAAACTACCCGATTCCCCTTCACAAAATAAGCCTCAATCTAATGTTAAATTTTTTTTTTCGGGTGAACTCCCGCTTTAAGAGATATTATAGGTGCAATTAGTACTATCACAAAGTATTTTCAATAAAACCACAATTTATTAGTCACAAAAACACAAATAAAAACACTTTGTACAATACATGGACAGCTTTGTGGTCATTTAAGGTGTATTTTTGTAGCTCCTCTAGTTGTTCCCACATCTTTAGTCCTACATGTTTCGCTGTAAGGCTTCCTCAGGGACGAGCGTGGTTTTATCACCACTATATGATTAAACAAATGCCAATTACAAAAAGTGCACCCCCCCCCCCCCACCCCACTGGCAAGAGTTCCCTGAATGGCCTCAATGATAGAGAATGAGATCCAGTTATTGTCAAACACATTCTCTATTATTGAGGTATGACTCCATTCAGGGAACTCTTGCCAGTGGGGGGAGATGTGTTTGTGTATTTATTCTGATAGTCTTTGATATGTATAGTGATTGTATTTATTGATATGATATATTATATGCACGTTTTGCAATTGGCATTTGTTCATTCATATAGTGGCGATAAAACCATGTGTGTCCCTGAGGAAGCCATGCAGCGAAACATGTAGGACTAAAGATGTGGGAACAACTAGAGGAGCTACAAAAATACACCCTAACCACTTAAGGACCGCCTCCAGCACATATACGTCGGCAGAATGGCACGGCTGGGCACAAGCACGTACCTGTACGTCCTCCTTAAGTGCCCAGCTGTGGGTCGCGGGTGCGCGCCCGCGGCGTGCTCCCGCGACCCGGTCCCAAGCTCTGTGACCGTGACCGTGGGACCCGCGGACCCGATCGTCGCTGGAGTCCCGCGATCGGTCCCCGGAGCTGAAGAACGGGGAGAGCCGTGTGTAAACATGCCATGCCATTGAAGTCAATGTGTAACAATTTTTTTTTATTTCCATTGACTTCTATAGGGAAACTCGCCTTAATATGCAAGTACTTTGGATTACAAGAATTCTCCTGGAACTGGATCCGAGATTCCACTGTATTGTACAAATTGTTTTTAATGTGTGTTTTAGTTACTCTAATAAAGTGTGGTTTTATCTAAATAACTTTATTTTTATAGTACTAATTGCACCCATAAAGTCCCATCCCCTCTACCCTGTATTTTCTATGTGATCGTGGGGACATTGGTGCTGTAATATAGTATTCTATTCAGGGCCGGCCTTAGGTGTTCAGGAGCCCTGTGCGATCTAATCCTGTGGCGCCCCACCCCATCTTCACCCCTCGCCCCCTGGTCACCTAAACATACACAAAGTGTGTCGGCAAGACACATCCAAACTGGTACACTCACTCATAGGGTGGCTGTCAGCAATAATTGGGGCCCCATATAGCCTACCTCGTGGGGCCCCCATCCCCTGAGGAGGTAAAAAAGGTGGGAGGAGGGAGGTGAGATAAAGGGGGGAGGAGGCAGGAGAGGGGGTGAGAGAGGGACAGAGAGGAGGGGGTGCTGACAGAGAGGGAGGAGGAGGGGTGACAGAGAGGGAGGAGGGGGGTGACAGAGAGAGAGGGGGTGACAGAGAGAGAGGGGGGTGACAGAGAGAGAGGGGGTGACAGAAAGAGGAGGGGTGACAGAGAGAGAGAGGAGGGGGGGTGACAGAGAGAGAGAGAGGAGGGGGGTGACAGAGAGAGAGAGGAGGGGGGGTGACAGAGAGAGAGGGGGGTGACAGAGAGAGAGGGGGTGACAGAGAGAGGAGGGGGTGACAGAGAGAGGAGGGGTGACAGAGAGAGAGAGGAGGGGGGGTGACAGAGAGAGAGAGAGGAGGGGGGTGACAGAGAGAGAGAGGAGGGGGGGGTGACAGAGAGAGAGGGGGTGACAGAGAGAGAGGGGGGTGACAGAGAGAGAGGGGGGTGACAGAGAGAGAGAGGGGGGTGACAGAGAGAGAGAGGGGGGTGACAGAGAGAGAGGGGGTGACAGAGAGAGAGGGGGTGACAGAGAGAGGAGGGGGTGACAGAGAGAGAGAGGAGGGGGGGTGACAGAGAGAGAGGAGGGGGAGTTACTCACATTCTGCAAGCTGTGATGGCCTCACGGCGCCCCTGTTGCCCATGGCGCCCTGTGCGGCCGCACAGCTCGCACACCCCAAAGGCCGGCCCTGATTCTATTAATTCTGAAGTTGACCACTTACCATATATAGATCTGATATAATGAGGAGCCCTCTGATGTGATGGAGGGGGCCCCTGATGTATAGGGGTGACTTTGATACGAAGAGGGGACCTCTAATGTGATGAGGGGGGTGACTCTCTTTACTAGTGCATGTCTTCTGTTCTGTGTGAATATAGCAAAAAATAAAGACATTTAAAAAAAAAAAGGAAAATATTGAATTTGCCCACTAGATGGTGCCAAGGATAAGAAGAAATTGATAGACAAATCTCCATGGGACAGTTTGTGTTAAAAATATTAGTTCTCCATTTAACCCAAATTGAACTAAAATATGTAGGATAGACAGATAGATAGATAGATAGATAGATAGATAGATAGATAGATAGATAGATAGATAGATAGATAGATAGATAGATAGATAGACAGATAGACATATAGATAGACATATAGATACATAGATACATAGATAGATACATAGATAGATACATAGATAGATAGACATATAGATACATAGACATATAGATACATAGATAGACATATAGATAGATAGACATATAGATAGATAGATAGATAGATAGATAGATAGATAGATAGATAGATAGATAGGATAGATAGATAGATAGACAGACAGACAGATAGAGCTATATATAAAAACATACTGTTGTTTCCCTTTAATACTGATTGAAAACACAGCTGGGTCACATCCACATTCGCAATTTTTTATCAGAGCGCACTTCTCAGTAGCAGATCCTCCATCAGGTTTTATTCTTTATCAGTTTTCATATAAAGTCATATGGGTTCAGAAAGATACAAGTGAACTTTGAACTCATTCCAAATATCTGCACTTAGTCGATGCATTTTTTACATTTTACAAGAGATTTATATGCCTTACTTTTTTTTTGCCTTGACAGAAACTGGTTGGGTGAGCTATTTGAAGGCAGATTTATAGAAGGCATTATTGTCCACATTTTCTTGAAAAACATTATGTAGTTCCACTTATAGCCACAAGATGTCAGCACAAAGCTACCTAAATGACAATGTATACCAACCAGCCTTTCCCAACCCTTTTCATAAGGAGGGACCAATAGGTTTCAGGTCTCAGGGAATCCCTGCTAATAGTGGCCCAGATTCAAGAAGCAATTGCGCCTGTGTAACCATAGGTTACGCAGCGCAATTGCTTACTTGCTCCGGCGTTACGAATGCTCCTGATTCAGGAACATCGTAACGCCGACTGCAGCCTAAAATCTGCGTGGCATAAGGCTCTTATGCCACGCAGATTTTAGGCTGCATTCTTGCGTTGACCGCTAGGGGGCGCTCCCATTGTGATCAGCGTATAGTATGCAAATTGCATACTAACACCGATTCACAATTGTTGCGCGGGCCCTGCGTACGCAAGTTACGTCGTTTCCGTACGGCGTGCTTAGCGTAAGGCTGCTCCTGCTAATAGCAGGCGCAGCCAATGCTAAGGATACCCGTCGTTCCCGCGTCGCACAATTTGAAATCTACATCGTTTGCGTAAGTGATTCGTGAATATTTTCAGACAGAGACTTGTGTAGTGTTCCCTCCCATTGGTGGAGAAATGCCTACTACGATGCCTAAAATAAAAGTGTCCCCTTACATTGGTGGTTGCCAACTGTCCCGGGACAGTCATGGTTTTTATAAAGCTATCCCGACACGACTTTATCTGAAGTGTTACCAGGAGTAGCAAAGAACGCATAGCTCCCTACTATCCCTGATTTCGAGGGGCTGTCCCTGATTTGGAGCAATGTCCCTCTGTCCCTCATTCCTCCTCATTTGTCCCTCATTTTGGTCTGATCTATAGAGTTGTATATAAAACGCACTTTTTTTCTATCAAAAAGTGTTTCCCAGCGCTAAACCTTTCATCTCATTTCTAAATTGCTGCATTTGTAAATTTAAAAAGCCAATATAAAAGAATAGTAGTGGTAAAAAAAAGCCCTTGTGGATTTAATTCATGATTTTTTTTTGGCTCATTCTCCTTTAAGGGGGCGTGGCAGGAGGCGTGTCCTATGCCTACATATGCTTGTTAGTAGGTGTCACTCATTCCCATCTCAAAATGTTGGGAGGTATGAGAAGGGTACACACAGGGGCACGTCTCTGCAAAGCCCCGACTCTCTGGTAAGTAAGTGAGGAGGTTACAGGGTTAGGGAGAGGGTGACCCGGTGGGGATCGGGGGGCACACGAAGGGGGGGGGACAAAGAGGACAAGGAGAGATCTTGCACCATTGCAGGGCTGCACATGATGTCATTCTCTGGCCAGAATTCATCTTTGTTTCCACCAATCACAGAGCTCTAATATGCTGCAATTTACCCCTCCACACCCCAGATATGCAAACCCCATTGTATAAAACGATCTGAAAAAACATTGGTGCCAGCTTGACTTATGGTCTTGTGGTTGAAATGAACCCAAGTCACACCAACATTGTCCCATAGTGTAAAGTCTTTCCAGTAGAGTAGGAGGTTAGTATAGCAGCAAAAGGGAGGAGCAACGTCATATTAAGACCCTTGGAATGAGATAATGGACAAGCCATATCCGGATATGTTGGGTGCACATGGTGCATGTTAACATGCGATACCCATTCCATGTCCTTATCCTGTACAGGTGTTGGTACTAAAAACTGGGACAGTCCTTTAGTCTAGATTAGGAGGTCCAGAACATCACACAAGCTCATCATTTCGAATGCGACAGTTGGCCAAATAGTGGCAGATGCTGTAAAATATAAATACGATGCAGACCGAGGCCAATATACCGGACAGTGACCCCAAAAGGTAGAGAGACATTCTCTTCTCGGCCGGGAATCGGACCAGGCACGTGAAGGGCCCAGGGCACAGGTGGGTAGAGCATTCAATGGGGTCGCCAGACACCATCGGCAGATGCCACCACAGCAAGAAGTAGAGGAACGCCAGCTCCCCCACCAGCCGCAGGACGATGCAGAACATGTAGAGGACAAGCAACGTTCTCTGATGGTGAAAATCAAGCACCAAATCCTTGTGGGCAATGTCCGATGACCACGTCCCTAGCAAAGGCCCATTGGGGCGGTCAGCTTTGCTTTTCATGGCAGATTTGGTGAGCTTGTGCCGGAGCTGGGAGGTGAAAAGCTCCATGAGGAGGACGGAAATCACGAAGAAGACGTAGGCGCTGTTCCACAGGGAGACAATGGGCACGCTGAAGTGGTTGCTGAAACAAGCTTTCCGGCAGAACTCGGAGGTTTGGTTGCCCTGGCAGTCAAAGTCCATGTCCAGTTTTCCCCAGGGGAGCTCCGACACGTAGAGAGTAAGAAGACGGACCACAGCGAAACCAAACCACATGGTCCTCCCCGTGTAGTCTGTGGTGGCCTCCAGAGCTGTGCGGAGGATCGGGATGAGGCCAGTGACCATCGCCATCTAGAATACAGAAGAAAAATGCGTTCGTTAAAAAGGGGCACATTACTTTTTCTAATTACCATCCTGAAGGGAACCTCCAAGCATTGAAACATGGCTGCCGCCATTACTGATGTTTGAGTGGTGGAGCTCCGCTTTAATGCATTCTAATAAAAAAAAAAAATATCGCAAATTTGAAAACCCAGAAAATCCATCCGTTTAGATGCGGCATTCATTATTTCCGATAAATTTGTATTCGTTACTTTCACCAACAGCCAAATTTGAAAGGAAATTCCAATACCTATAACTTAATAGTTAAGTTATTAGTTAATTATTTCAGCTTTTCGAATATCCAAACTTCATTTTTTTTTTTAAGTTCACAATTTTTCAATTTTTTTAGAATCTATTTTTTTAGAATCCAGATTCTCAAAGGGCTTACGACGGCGCAACGCCATGTACGCCGTCGTAAGTCCTAATAGGGGTCGTCGTATCTATGCGACTGGTTCTTAGAATCAGTTACGCATAGATATCCATTCAATCCGACAGGCGTAAGGCTCTTACGCTGTTGGATCTTTTTTTTTTTTTTCGCCGCAAGGTGTCGTTTTCCCCGTCGAGTATGCAAATTAGCTAACTACACAAATTCCCAAACGTACGCGCGGTCGACGCAGTGAAGTTACGACGTTTCCGTAAGTTTTGCGCGGCGTAAAGTTGCCCCTGCTATATGAGGGGCAACCAATGTTAAGTATGGCCGTCGTTCCCGCGTCGAAATTAAAAAATTTACGTCGTTTGCGTAAGTCGTCCGTGAATGGGGCTGGACGCCATTTACATTCACGTCGAAAACCAATGACGTCCTTGCGACGTCATTTGGAGCAATGCACCCTGGGATATTTTTCGAACGGCGTATGCACAGTACGTCCGGTGCGGGAACGCGCTTAATTTAAATGCTCCACACCCCCTACCCGGCTAATTTGAATTAGGCGGGCTTGCGCCAGGTGATTTACGCTACGCCGCCGCAACTTTACAGGCAAGTTCTTTGTGAATAAAGCACTTGCCTGTAAAATTTGTGGCGGCGTAACGTAAATGAGATACGTTACGCCCGCTGAGTTTTACACCCAGGTACGAGAATCTGGGCCAATGTTTTTATTTTTTATTTTTTTATTTCCGGTTTATTATTATTATTTACAAATATTCAGAAAAGTTTGTTAAACAGGTTTTCGTTAATTTGGATATTTCCGAATTAACACATTTGTTGAAATTTGTTAAAATAAATAAATGAATTTGGAACAAAACAAATTGCACATGTCTAATAAAATAATCAATCAATCAATCCCAGTGGTGGAGGTCTGCTGGGGTACACAGTATGTGAGACGGTGCTGGGACCTAACCCGAGCCCCTCCCTGCAGCACACGGTTATAAATCCCATGGCTTTGTTTTATATACAGTTTGCTTTTGCCTTGGGTAATGTTTCTACAGAAAACAGAATGTTACATTGTATCTGATGGGGGATGTTATGTTGCTGGAGGACAAGTGTTTTAGTGTTTGCCGACACTGCGCTGGTTGTTATTTCATCACACCAATATAATGCAAATCTACAAAGAGCAATAAAATAAATATGATCGGCTCTCAAAAAGGGACATTTGTTGTGTGAAGAACGACTCAAAGCAGCTCAGCATCTCGACTCTGGAAACTGGTGATGTCACAGGATCAGGGAGCGCTCTCAATATTTAACCACTTGCTTACTGGGCACATATACCCCCTTCCTTCCCAGGCGAAATTTCAGCTTTCGGCACTGTCACGCTTTAAATAAAAATTGCGCGGTCGTGTGACCTGGCTCCCAAACAAAATCGACGTCTTTTTTTCCCCCCCACAAGTAGAGCTTTCCTTTGGTGGTATTTGATCATCTCTGCGGTTTTTATTTTTTGCGCTATAAACAAAAAAAAGCGCGACAATTTTGAAAAAAAAATAAAATTTTTGTTTTACTTTTTGCTTTTTCTCAGTTTAGGCCAATACGTATTCTTCTACATATTTTTTTTTGGGGGGGGGGGATATTGCAATAAGTGTATAGTGATTGGTTTGCGCAAAAGTTATAGCGGCTACAAAATAGGGGATAGAATTCTGACCTTTTTCTATTATTATTTTTTTTACTAGTAATGGCGGCGATCTGCGATTTTTATCAGGACTGCGATATTGAGGCGCACACATCGGACAATTTTGACACATTTTTGTGACCATTCACATTTATACAGCGAACAGTGCTATAAATATGCACTGATTACTGTAAAAATGTGACTGGCAGGGAAGGGGTTAACAGTAGGGGGCGATCAAGGGGTTAAATGTGTACCCTGGGAGTGATTCTTACTGTAGGGGGAGGGGACTGACTGGGGGAGGTGACCGATGCTGTGTCCCTATGTACAAGGGACACAGCATCGGTCTCCTCTCCCTGACAGGACGTGGAGCTCTGTGATTACACACACAGATCCACGTCCTTGCTCTGTCACTGCCGATCGCGGGTACCTGGTGGACATCGCGGCTGCCAGGCACGTGCATTGGCATCTCAGTGGCGCGCGCCCCCAGTGGCGGGAGGACCAGAGGCCGTAAAAAGACGGCCTCCCGGCATTGTAGAGCCACCTTGTGGCCGTCTTTTTACTATGGCTCTGAAGAAGTTAAAGAGCAGATGGTGTTGGCTTGGGGGGGGGGGGGAGATTAAAAAAAAAAAAATAATAATAATAATAATAATAATAATAATAATAATAATAATCGCTATTGCACAGTTCAATTATTATTTTTTTGTTGTTGTTGTTTTTTTGATTCTTTTAGCATGACAGTTGTCACTTTGTATTTTTTTTAATCCTTATTTTACTGCGCTGTGATTTTGAGACTTCTCAGTTTGAAATTGAGCCGTGACACTGCCTGCATGGAGTTTGCATGTTCTCCCCGTTGTACTACATCAGTCCAGCTGAACATTATTAGTGATTGCAATAGGTTATGAGATCTCATAAGGACAGTTTGTCAAGGGAAGGTTAGAGCAGCAGACAGCGGCGCTGCCGGTCTCCGAGATAACATTTGCTACATTCCGTCATCTTTCCACAAGATATCCATGAACATCTACATAACATTCACACGTTCTTCTGTCATCGGCCAAGATTTTTTTTTTTTTATTACAGTCAGGGCCGTCTTAATAGCATCATGGGCCCCTGGGAAAAGTAATGCTCTGGGGCCCTTACAATGATGACAGTGCAGGTAAACCGACATCAAGAAGGTAGGAGGCAGACTGCCTCCCCTTTGCATCTATCACTCTCAGTGCCATCATGGGGCTCCCAATTTCAGGGCAGCGTGGGCTCAAGGATCAGCTGCTTTGGGGAGAGTGTAGGGGGCCCCCCATGCCGCTGTGGCCCCTGGGCAGTGCCCAGGTGTGCCCTCTCATTAAGACAGCCCTGATTACAGTAAGGGGTTGTGACAGACCTAGCTGCGACAGAGGCTTTTGGAGAGGACTGAATGCGAGCCTCTTGCCTTCCGATTATGGGCCAGGGCCTCAAAACAGGAAGGCGGATGGGTTATCCCGGCAGACAGACCTGGAACCTTAAGACTACTTTTCCAACATCCTTGAGTTGACCCGTTCGGGGTCCCACTGTGGCTGTTGGACTGTTTCTCAGGGGGGAGTATTGTCATGGACCTTGGAATGCTGAAGTGTTCCAAGGGGGGTCTTCTGCCCTGTCTTAAGGCTAACCCCCCCCCCCCCTCCAGACGGCTCCATGGTCTGGAGGAAAAGCATTGTACTTTGATTGCCCCCCCTGGGGCTTCTGTCTCATTACACATAGCAGTCCTCCTATTCAAGCTATCGGACCAATCCCTGCTGACCCTGTTTCAAGTCCTCTGGCTAAGAGGACCTAATTGAGAACTGCAATGTACTTTACAATTGACCAATAGGAAAGCGGTTGTTCGGGGGCGGGGTGTTCAAACTGCTGTATAAAAGTGTGTTGTGTGCATCCAATAAATGAGTTTCCTGTTTGAACTTACATGCAGCCTGCCTGGTGTTTGTTGTGATGGATTTCGAACGGCACATAGCTGTAGTTCGGATCCCGGAGCCTTGGATGACCGAACCATCAGACCTTGCGATCTGCAATCTGATTCAATAGCAGCAGAGGAGTGTCGGGAGAGCGGAACCGAGCGAGCAAGGGTCTCGTTACAGGGGTGTATTGATAAAAACAAAAAACAAATTGGCAGAGTCAAGATTGCATGAATCTGATATAATTAGAGCAATGACAGGAGAGAGGGGGCAGCGCTCCTGCGCCCTTTATAGACACGCCGCCACTGTACCTTCATATAATAGTTTTTTTTCCCCCTCGGTCATTTGTTTCAGACATTAACTGCTAGTTTTATCAAAATAACATCAGTTTCAGGGCTAAATGGATACCGTGGGCCAGATTCTCGAAGGCGTTACGACGGCGCAACACCATTAGCGCCGTCGTAACTCCTCATCTGGCCCCAGGTATCTATGCGACTGATTCTTAGAATCAGTTGCGCATAGGTACCCATTAGATCTGACAAGCGTAAGGCTGTTACGCTGTCAGATCTTAAAAGTAATTTTTTTTCCCCCCGCTAGGTGTCGCATCGTCGCTTTTCCCCGTCGTCTATGCAAATGAGGTAAGTACGGCGATTCCCGAACATACGCGAGGTCGACGCAGCGAATTAACGTCGTTTGCGTAGCGTACCCGACGCGTAAGGTTGCCCCTGCTATTAGCAGGGGCAACCAATGTTAACTATGGCCGTCGTTCCCGCGTCGAATTGAATCAAAATTACGTAGTTTGCGTAAGACGTCCGTGAATGGCGCTGGACGCCATTTACGTATACATCTAGGCAAATGACGTCGGGGCGACGTCATTTAGCGCAATGCACGTCGGGTAATTTACCCGACGGAGCATGCGCAGTACGCTCGGCGCGGGAGCGCGCCTAATTTAAATGGTGCCCGCCCCATTTGAATTGGGCGGGCTTGCGCCGAGCAATCTAACGATACACCGCCGCAAGTTTACAGGTAAGTGTTCTGAGAATCAGGATTTAAACCTGTAGACCTGCGGCGGTGTAACGTAGAGCTCATACATTACGCTGCCCAGGAGCAGCGCTAATGTATGAGAATCTGGCCCCGTATGTCTATAATTATGAGTTTACAGCCTTGGTTTATAAGCAGCCCAGGGCCGAGAAGACACGCCGAGCACCTTGATCAATCCTTACATGGGAAGCATCGGAGGTGGCATTGTCTGAGGAGTCACATAAAATGTTTGATGATCGCTCACTACTTTCTATGAAAATGAGTCACAGTTGGAATGAGCTCAGCCGGCTCGAGTCATCCAACACTCCCATGAAAGCTGTGCGCCCCCCCGCCAACCAATGACTGCCAGCGGATAGAGGATGTAGACAAGTAGGGAGTAGATAGGTCACCGGGATCATTTATCAGCTGTCAGTTAGTCCCTAGAAATGTAAAAGGAAGCCAAAGTCCATGACAGCAGCCGGTTCTCTTTTCCACTACTTGGACCTGACTAATCAAATGTTTAGCACTGCCAAGTGTAGGAGAGGTAATAGAGGTAGTAGAGGGTAGAAGAGAAGGCAGGGTGTCCATTTAATAATTGGGATGCGTTTTCACATAATGCCTAGAGCAGCCATTCTCAACCAGCGTTTTGTGGAGCTGTGGGGTTCCCCCAGAGCAGGGGCGGACTGACAACTCATGGGGCCCCCGGGCAATAGAAGATTATGGGGCCCCCGGGCTTACAGATGGCCACCACGCCAGGAGGCAGTGCAGAGGCGGGGCAGCTAAAATCTCTGGATTTTCACATCAAAAGCATGTCGGTTTTGGACATATGAGGGACAGATGTAAAAAAAAAAAAAAAGATTTTTACATACTGTCCCTGGTTTTACTGAGCCTGGCAACCCTGATGGGGCCCCCTAGTGGCATGGGGCCCTCGGGCAGTGCCCGAGAGCCTCAATGGTCAGTCCGCCCCTGCTCCAGAGGCCGTTAGAGGTTTCCTCCAACTGTGGTTGATTGACCTCCCTTCTGATGGGGTCTTCATAGTTCCAGGGCCAATGCTGCTTGGCGGGGCCAGTAGGATCACTGCAATTTAGGTATATGTAGGGGTGGCATTCTTCCCACTGATCACCAATGTAAGGGACATTCTTCCCACTGATCACCAATGTAAGGAACATTCTTCTCACTGATCACCAATGTAAGGAACATTCTTCTCACTGATCACCAATGTAAGGAGCATTCTTCTCACTGATCACCAATGTAAGGAACATTCTTCTCACTGATCACCAATGTAAGGGACATTATTCCCACCGATCACCAATGTAAGGGACATTCTTCCCACTGATCACCAATGTAAGGGACATTCTTCTCACTGATCACCAATGTAAGGGACATTCTTCTCACTGATCACCAATGTAAGGAACATTCTTCCCACTGATCACCAATGTAAGGAACATTCTTCCCACTGATCACCAATGTAAGGAACATTCTTCTCACTGATCACCAATGTAAGGGACATTCTTCCCACTGATCACCAATGTAAGGAACATTCTTCCCACTGATCACCAATGTAAGGAACATTCTTCCCACTGATCACCAATGTAAGGAGCATTCTTCTCACTGATCACCAATGTAAGGGACATTCTTCCCACTGATCACCAATGTAAGGGACATTCTTCCCACTGATCACCAATGTAAGGAACATTCTTCCCACTGATCACCAATGTAAGGAACATTCTTCCCACTGATCACCAATGTAAGGGACATTCTTCCCACTGATCACCAATGTAAGGGACATTCTTCTCACTGATCACCAATGTAAGGGACATTCTTCTCACTGATCACCAATGTAAGGGACATTCTTCCCACTGATCACCAATGTAAGGACCATTCTTCCCACTGATCACCAATGTGAGGAGCATTCTTCTCACTGATGACCAATGTAAGGAACATTCTTCTCACTGATCACCAATGTAAGGAACATTCTTCTCACTGATCACCAATGTAAGGAACATTCTTCCCACTGATCACCAATGTAAGGGACATTCTTCTCACTGATCACCAATGTAAGGGACATTCTTCTCACTGATCACCAATGTAAGGGACATTCTTCTCACTGATGACCAATGTAAGGAACATTCTTCCCACTGATCACCAATGTAAGGAACATTCTTCCCACTGATCACCAATGTAAGGAGCATTCTTCTCACTGATCACCAATGTAAGGGACATTCTTCCCACTGATCACCAATGTAAGGGACATTCTTCCCACTGATCACCAATGTAAGGGACATTCTTCCCACTGATCACCAATGTAAGGAACATTCTTCCCACTGATCACCAATGTAAGGGACATTCTTCCCACTGATCACCAATGTAAGGACCATTCTTCCCACTGATCACCAATGTAAGGGACATTCTTCCCACTGATCACCAATGTAAGGAACATTCTTCCCACTGATCACCAATGTAAGGGACATTCTTCTCACTGATCACCAATGTAAGGAACATTCTTCTCACTGATCACCAATGTAAGGAACATTCTTCTCACTGATCACCAATGTAAGGGACATTCTTCCCACTGATCACCAATGTAAGGGACATTCTTCTCACTGATCACCAATGTAAGGAACATTCTTCCCACTGATCACCAACTGATATAGTATGGAAAAAAAAAAAATATGGAAAGGTTACTTATTCATTACTAATATTACAGAGCAGAATGTTAATCGGAGGATTCATAAGATTGCCATTAAGAAAATAAAAATAAAAAATTGTTGGCCTATTAAAAAAAGTTAGCCCATGTTCTGTAATGCATTCCTGTGCTCATTTAGGGGTTCTGAAGATGCAACATATTTTTTTATTAAAGGCCGCATTTTTTTCAGTCTATGAAACACGGATTGATGGTCCATGTATATCATTTTAACAGGCGCCCTTCAAATGCATGTGTTCTTTTTCCGCAAGCTAGAAATAGTGCCTCAAATCATCAAAAATACAACATGTCCATTTTTCTTCTGCGATTTTGTGTGTTGTGGGGCATCTAACGTGCGCTTTGACACATTGGCAACAGGTATTGGCAAGCCTTGATCAAAGGTTGTTCACTTTATCTACTTCAAATTCTAAAACTCATTGGAAACCAGATCATTGCCTGTCAAATAATGCATGTCAATGCACAAAGAAAACATACGTTGACACAAAAAAAAAAAAAACACAGACACACACAAAAAAAAAAAAAAAAACACAGACACACACAAAAAAAAAAAAAAAAAACACACCACACACAACACACCTCTACACACACAGATCTGAAATTGGCTCCTAAAGTGAAGCCATTTACAGGTAGAGACTCACCTTGACGGATGTTAGTTGTGACAAGGATGAGAAAGTGCCGATTCAGAGATTATTTTAATTAGACTCCAAAACAAAGAAGTCACTTCCAGTCCAGTTGGATTGTCAGCTCTGAAGGCTAGTCCTCAGATGTCAGAGACAAAAACAAAAACTTAGAATGTTGTTTCTTTGAAGGAAGAACACCTAATCCAATGATTAGGACTTCACAATTGACTGTCAGCTTCGTGGGCCAGGATCTCTGAAGTTCCTGAAAATCTTTTGAACACTTCCTGCAGCTGAAGCATCTAGAATCTAAAAATATTTTTTTTTTTAAAGTGTCAGCTTTTTAGATCAGAGTTCTGATGCAAAGTGCACAGACGACGAAGAACAGTGTCTATAGATTTGTATCTCCCAGATCTGTCATCTAAAAACACTGGCGCCCCAGCTGAATAGACTGTAAGCTCTGCAGACCAGGACCAACCCGACGTCCAATCCAGAGGAGCTCTCAGGACTTATCAGTGATGGGTCGGTCTTTAGGTTGTGCTGGTGTCGGGGGCGTCATCCCTTCCTCAAATCTCACAAATAGAAAATGCTGTCTTTCCAGTTCCTAGATTAACCCTTCGTGCTCTGGTGCTATGAAAGATCAGAAATAAAAAAACGTACACAGTCATAGGAACTTTCAAAAATGAAAAGAATGTAAAAGTCGGCTCACCTGGTTACAATTCTGCAACACACCTTCCCCTAAAACCATCCCGTATTTACCCCTTCAAGGCAAAGTTACATATTTTCTGGACTTCTCCTGCAATATATACACATACCTCCTCTGCACTCATCCTTGTTGTGGAAATTTTACGAAGATGTATTTAATATGCGTTGTCATAGTGTCACCCAGTGTTAGTTCTCCCACAGCCCGCTCTAAAGAGCTGACTGGGGCAGACTGACGCTGGTTGATTCCCGTCTGGTAGTGGAAAACTTCTTGAGGTTGGAGCGAGATGTTTGCAGAGTGGGGATATGTCCGCCGGCGAAGGGCCCCTGTGCGATGCACAGACGATCGTGCATGGGGGGATGTGTTCACTCTGCAAGGACGAATAGGCGAATGTACGCTCTTGTCTCTGCTGTGTCTGATCAGCATGGTCGGGATTCGCAGCGTACACCTTCAGATAGCCTCCTATCCCCAGGAACGGTAGTATAATTCGGGTATGCGTTGTGCTCTGGAAAGGGCAGAATAAGGATTCCTATCAGCGGTAATACGAGTGTTTGTTTAGCTTCCATGCACCCTGTCTCTGCCCAGACAAAACCACAAGCCCATAAGCCTTTAGCCATTATTCATTGTTTGTTGCATTATTTATGTTGTTGTTTGTATTAACTAATCCTGTTGGAAGGATTTCCTGTGTTGTCACATCCTGTGTTTTCACATCCTTATTTGGTCATATCCTGTAAGGTCACATCCTGTGTTGGAGGTGATTGGCTGTTGGAGCCAGGACTTCCTGTTTGTAATTTATTTTGGGCCAGATCCAGAAAGAAATACATTGGCGCAGCGTATCAGAGATACACTACGCCTCCGTACCTTACCTGGCGCATTTTCAAATCCTCAGCGAGTTCACGCCGTAAGTTACGGCTGCGTAGTGTATTTCTGGCGGTGTATTTCAAATTGGGCGGGTTTCATTTAAATGAAGCGCGTCCCCGCGCCGAATGAAATGCGCATGCGTCGTTCCTAAATTTACCGCCGTGCATTGCGCTAAATGACGTCGCAACAACGTCATTTTTTGAACTTAGACGTGAGTTGCGTCCATCCCTATTCACGGACGACTTACGCAAAAAAAAAAATTCAAAATTCGACGCGGGAACGATGGCCATACTTAACATGGCAATTCTATCTATACGCCACAAAATACCAGCTTTAACTATACGCCGGAAAAAGCCGACTACAGACGACGTTAGAAAATGCGACGGCCGCGCGTACGTTCGTGGATCGTCGTAAATCGCTAATTTGCATACCCGACGCGGAAAACGCCACCCAGCGGACGCCGAAGTGTTGCATCTTAGATCCGAAGGCGTACGAAGACGTACGCCTGTCGGATCTAACCCAGAAGCCGTCGTATCTTGTTTTGAGGATTCAAAACAACGATACGACGCGGGAAATTTGAAAGTACGCCGGCGTATCAGTAGATACGCCGGCGTACTTCGTCTGTGGATCTGGCCCTTTGTCTTTTACGAATAAAAGAGCCAGTCATTCTGGTCTCTGGCAGTGATGCTGGGAACGTAGCTGTGGTGATGTCTGTTTACTGGGGTTGAATGGGAAATAGAATAATGGAAGAAGGTGGAGGAGATTCATATTACTGGAGTCACTGGATCTTCAACATTTTGATGACACCTTGTCCGGTTTATAAGTGACCCATGAGGTCATAAAATGCCTTAATGAGCTCTACAGCTTAGAGAACCATTGTTTCCATGACTTTCTGAAGAAGGAAGTCCTGGTAGGGATTCTGAGCCAACCAACAATTGGAGGCAGACATCATTGAGGAAGCCCTTGTAGGCAAACAGGGAGGTGGGGCAGCAAGCAGAGGGTAAGTATCAGTTGCAGAGGGGGTCAGCTGTCAAGCAGACCTATTGTTTTGCCCTTTAATCAGGGCCGATCCGCCCTATAGGCTCACTATGCAAGCCGCTTAGGGCCCCGCAAAGTTGCGGAGGGCCCCCCAAATTACTAGAGGCCCCGTCTGGTATAAAGTAATTTTCGGCCCCTCCCCCAGCTTCTCAACTCGCTGGCTGCATGGGAGAAGAGGTATGAAGTCAGCACCCCCCGCTTCTCACTTTAACGTAAGATGTCATTTCCGACAGCAGAACACCCCCTCCCCCCGCTTCAATGTGACATGTAATTTTGCTTAGGGCCCCAGGGAGGTCAGGATCGGCACTGCCTTTAATAGACCCACATACTTTGCCTATTTAAAATGATAGAATCTCTTTAAGTCCCGACCATCATTTACTCATCTTCATGGCTCTTCTCAGCCGCTCCTTCCTTCATCATTACCAATAATGTTGGCATACCTCGTTCTTGACTCTCTGAATCCAGTAACATTCCACCTCTAGAGATTATTATGGGAAATCCGAGTTCATTCAAGTTCTGATAAAACCTTAATCTAAAATTTCGGCCCCGAAATGCGTTGGATTTTAAATGTGTGATGAAAGGGGGTGCTGTTGATCTTGAAGGGATGCAGCGAGCTCCTAACTTCCTGTTTGAGCTGACAACACGCTGTCCTTTCTGCATTCAGTGCCAAGCAGAGTTGTCAGCCCTGCCCAGGTCCCTTTTTGCTGGATCACAGAACACCTTTTTTGTTATTTTATGCAGATAATAAGGGGAGGAAGTGTTCAGGAGACCAATAAAAGCGAACCAAGAAGATCTGACTTCCACACTTTGAGATTCCATGTACAGCGCAGCGATGATGTCATCGCCACACTTACTATACAGTGGAACCTCGGATTACGAGTATAACCCTTTCCAGGAGAATGCTCGTAATCCAAAGTACTTGCATATCAAAGCGAGTTTCCTCATAGAAGTCAATGGAAACAAAAATAATTTGTTTCATATTGACTTTAATGGCATGCGGCCAGAGACAGGGGGGGCGCCAGAGAGCCTCGGAAACGACCGCAAAGGCCCAAGGACACTTCTGCTGACCTCGGCAAACCTCGGAAAGACTTTGGGCCAGATTCACGTAGAGCGGGCGCAATTTTACGTAACCGGTTTACGTTACACCGCCACAATTTTTCCGATTTAGTGCCCGATCCACAAAGCACTTACCTGGAAATTTGCGGCGGTGTATCGTAAACAGCTCTGGCGCAAGGCGGTCCAATTCAAATGGGGCGGGTACCATTTAAATTAGGCGCGCTCCCGCGCCGGACGTACTGCGCATGCTCCCGTCGCAAATTTCCCGACGTGCTTTGCGCAAAATTACGACGCGCCGACGTTTTGTGAATCGCGACGTGAAAAAAAGAGTGGCGCCGGAAAAATTTTAAATTTAAAAATAATTCAAAAGCGACGCGGGAAAGACAGGCATACTTTAACATGGTGGAGTACTTTTACACCATGTTAAAGGTGTACTATCTTTGCGACGGAAATCTAACACTCGCGACGACGTAACGACGGGACAAAGCTTTGTGGATCGCAGTAACTCCTAATTTGCATACCCAACGCTGGTTTACGACGCAAACTCCCCCCAGCGGCGGCACTGCATCCTAAGATCCGACAGTGTAAGTCCATTACACCTGTCGGATCTTCTGCCTATCTATGCGTAACTGATTCTATGAATGAGTCGCATAGTTAGAAACAGAGATACAACGGCGTATCAGGAGATACGCCGTCGTATCTCTTTTGTGAATCTGGCCCTTTGTTCCTGAGATTTGCCGAGGTCAGCCGAGCTGTCCTTGGGCCTTTTCATGCATTTCCAAATAGCGTTTGGCTCTACTCGGCTCTAGCGCCCCCCAACCTCAGGCCAAATGCGGTACTGCAGGCCCCGTTAGCTTGAATTCTGCTAGTTTTGCGAGACAACACTCGCAAACTGAGTCATAATTCTTATAAAAAAAAGTTACTTGTCTTTCAAGGTAGTATAATGAAGGTATTTCTGGTTGAACTTCAGATTAGAGAAGAAAGTTAAAAGACTGAAAAAGATGGGATTATAAAATAAAAGAAGAAAGAAAGCTGCAGCAAGTTCCATTGGGTTCTTCAGTCTAGTCCTCTTTCTGATGGTGGAATTGAGGTGTCCCGCAGAACTTACCTTCCGCACGTGACCATTACGTCCAGATTGTTTCACAACGCTCCAACCATCAATAGGTGTCAGGCCTTGTTTGCATTCTCCAGGAATGGGCCCGCAGCCTGAGTCTTGGTTTCAGAGCCCTGGGGGGGGGGGGGGTTCGGGTGTGTCAGTTGAGTAACAGTTACACCGCTGACGTGACCGATACGATCATCATATAGACCTGGGTGGGGGGAGGTGTAGCACACCTGACATTCTTTCCAGCCTGTGGATGGTGGATGGTTGCTGGGCGGCGGAGGTGGAGGAGGATGCTCTCATGTTGCAAAGTCACAATGAAGGTGTAACAGAATGCCATTATGTTACAGAAGGGATTAATGGAAGAAGGTGGAGGAGATTCATATTACTGGATCTTCAACATTGTGATGACACCTTGTCCGGTTAGAAGTGACCCATGAGGTCATCAAATGCCTCAATGAGCTCTCCAGCTTAGAGAACATAAACCATTGTTTCCATGACTTTCTGAAGAAGGGCCGCCTCACTCCAGTGCAAATAATAATAAATAAAAATGCCATAATTCTATCCCCTATTTTGTAGACGCTATAAATTTTGCGCAAACCAATCAATATAAGTTGATTATTGTGATTTTTTATTTATTTTTTATCAAAAATATGTAGAAGAATACATATAGGTAGATTCACGTACGGTGGCTTAACTTTGCCTCTCAAGTTAGAGAGGCAAGTGCAGTATTCACAAAGCACTTGCTCCGTAAGTTGCGGCGGCGTGGCGTAAATTGGCTGGCGTAAGCCCGCCTGATTCAAATGTGGAAGAGGTGGGCGTGTTTTATGGAAATTATTCGTGACCTCACGAAAATGACGCTTCGAACGAATGGCGCATGCGCCGTCCGTGGACGTATCCCAGTGCGCATGTTTCAAATCACGTCGCAAAAAGTCAATGCTTTCGACGTGAACGTAACTTATGCCCAGCCCCGTTCACGGACGAGTTACGCAAACGACGTAAAACGTGAAAAATTTGACGGCTTTCCGACGTCCATACTTAACATTGGCTGCGCCATCTTTTTGGTGGTTAATCTTTACGCCTGAAAACGCCTTACGTAAACGGCGTATCTTTACTGCCACGGCCGTGCGTACGTTCGTGAATAGGCGTATCTTGCTGATTTACATATTCTAGGCAGAAATCAGCATACACGCCTCTAGCGGCCAGCGTAAATAGACAGCTAAGATATGACGGCGTAGGAGACTTACGCTGGTCGTATCTTAGCAATATTTAAGCGTATCTCAGTTTGAGCATACGCTTAAATATACGACGGCGCGGATTTAGAGTTACGACGGTGTATCTACTGATACGCCGTCGTAACTGTACCTGAATCTGGCTAATATCGGCCTAAACTTAGAAAAAAATAGCTTAAAAAAAATAAAAATAAATCGGGGATATTTATTATTATAGCAAAATTGACGCTCTTTTTTTTTATTATAGCGCAAAAAAAAAAAAGAAGTGATCAAATACCACCAAAAGAAAGCTCTGTTTGTGGGAAAAAAAGGACGTCAATTTTGTTTGGGTGTCAAGTCACACGACCGCGCAATTGTCAGTTAAATCGATGCGATCTTGTCCAAATTGGCCCAGTACATATGTGTACGAATGTGTGTCCCAAGCGTGTTGAGATCCTACGGGGTAAATGACCGCACCAGCCAGCAAGACACTGGCTGCAAAAAAGCACCTTGAGGCGATTCAGTTGGCAATTGTAGCGCTATGCAAGTCATTCATTCATTTTTTCAGTGCCATATCGCAAAAAATGGCCTGGTCATTAAGGGGGCAAATCCTTCCGCTCCTTAACCCCTTCAATACCGGGTTTTTATACCCACCTCCATAACGGGCCAATTCTGGCACTTCTCTCCTACATGTACAAATCATCATTCTTTTGCTAGAAATTTGCTCAGAACCCCCAAACATATTATATATATATATATATATATATATATATATATATATATATATATATATATATATATATATATATATATATATATATATATATATATATATATATATATATATATATATATATATATATATATATATATAATGTTTATGTTTTTTTTTAGCAGACACCCTAGGGAATAAAATGACGGTCATTACAACTTTTTTTTCCCCCCCTCGCACGGTATTTGTGCAATAATTTTTCAAACGCCTTTTTTGGGGGGGAAACTCATGGAATGGCGCCAAACTTCGGGACTTAAAAATCTCCATAGGCGACGCTTGAATTTTTTTTTTTTTAACAGGTTACCAGTTTCGAGTTACAGAGGAGGTCTAGGGCTAGAATTGTTGCACTCGCTCTAACGCACGCGGCGACACCTCACATGTGTCGTTTGAACGGCGTTTACATATGTGGGCGTGACTTACGTGTGCGTTCGCTTCTGAGTGCGAGCTACCAGGGACAGGGGCGTTTTTATTTTTTTTATTATTTTCATTTATTACTTAATTTTTTTTATTTTTACACTTTTTTTTATTTATTTTTTATCACTTTTATTCCTATTACAAGGAATGTAAACATTCCTTGTAATAGAAATATATTGTGACAGGTCCTCTTTATGGAGAGATACGAGGCCAATAAGGCTCCATTCACACCAATGCGTTTTTTGATGCAGGGAATTTTTTTAATGTGGTTTCCTATGGAACATGTTCACATCAATGCCTCTGCATTTTTGGAAAAGGGTCGGGGACTGTTTTTTCCCACAAAAAAAAGAAGCGTTTTGCATGTAATAGAATTCAATGGACCCGCATCCAAAACGCAAGTACCGTGTTTTTACCGTAAATTTTTTGTGCGATTTGCCTTTTTCTTTTTTACCTGTTTATAGCTGGTTGTTAAAGGTAATGAAAAAAAATTCAAATTGTCGGCTTAAAAAAATAACTAAAAAATTAACCAAAAATAAAAGCAAATCGTGCTAAAAACCCTTTTTTTTTTTTTTTTTTTTAGCCTGCAATCTTTATTTTTTTTACATTTCCTTTAACAACCAGCTATAAACAGGTAATAAAAAAAAAAAAAGTCGCAAACCGCAAATCGCGGCAGAAACGTGGTGAAGACGTGGCAAAATTGCGGTACTTGCATTTTGGATTTGGGTGCATTGAATTCTATTACATGCAAAACGCTGCTTTTTGCGGGGAAAAAAAAAAGTCCCCAATCTTTCCAAAAATGCAGAGGCACAAAAAAGCATTGATGTGAACACGTTAAAATTTTTTCCTGCATTTCTGCAAAATGCTTTAAAAAAAAAACGCATTAGTGTGAATGGAGCCTTTTTCCCCGCAAAAAGCAGCATTTTGCATGTAATAGAATTCAATGGACCCACTCACCTATGCATGTTGCTTGTGAGCGTTTTTGTAGTGATTTTTGCGGTGCTTGCTGTGTTTTTCTATGAGCTTTTTTACCGCGATTTGCATTTTTTTCCTGTTTATAGCTGGTTGTTAAAAGGAAATGTAAAAAAAATAATAATACACAAATCGCGGTAAAAACATGTGTCGAAAAACGCAGCAAGCACCGCAAAAACGCTCAAAAGCAACATGCATAGGTGTAATTGGAGCTTCAAAAATCGCGGTACTTGCGTTTTGCATGTGGGTCCATTGAATTCTATTACATGCAAAAAGCTGCTTTTTGCGGGGGAAAAAACAGTCCCCGGCCCTTTCCAAAAACGCAGAGGCACTATAAAGCATTGATGTGAACATGTTCCATAGGAACCCATGTTAAAAAAATTCCCTGCATTCAGGGCTGGACTGGGACAGCAATTTGGCCCTGGACTTCATCCAAAGGAGAAATGGTCAACAAGCGCCTAGAGGCGATTCAGTTCCCATGTGCAGCGCTATATAAGTTTTTCACTCACTCAGACTGGCCCACTTTGACAGGTCTCTCCCATGGCGGCCGTACAACTCCCACACGCCACCCAAGCCCCCTCTCCCCCTTCACTAGCCACTAGCCGTTCTACTTTATTAGAGTAGAATGGCTGGTACTGGTACTCTTATAGGCAGTACCAGTGTGGAAGCTAGACATTATTTCACCCGGGGGAAAAGAATCAGTTCGGTGCCCCCCCCCCCTTATGGTACAAGATTAGGCAGAAGTGAGAAACTCCCAGGCCATAGCTGTTGAGTCAGCTGTCTGTCCCCTCCCCCCATGCTCCTCTGGTCCTCCCCCTGCTTCTTTGTTCCCCCCAGGTGAGCGCTGCAGGGAGGGAGAGACAGAGGAGCGGAGGGGGGGGCGGTAGTCCGCTGTCACTGAAGCCGGCCCACTGAGCCATCGGCCCTCCGGGAAACTCCCTGCAGTCCCAATGGCCAGTCCATCCCTGCCTGCATTTCTGCAAAATGCATCAAAAAACGCATTCGTGTGAATGGAGCCTGGATCCAGCCGAAGAGGATCTGGCTTCCTGACCATGTCTGAGTACTGTGTGACGGTACAGGCACTTGTAGTCCACCAGGGGGCGTGTGACAGGACGACAACACAGGAGGAAAAATAGG